>NC_063049.1:17971757-18274650 GCF_018812025.1 Megalobrama amblycephala
AAGTGATAACAAATGGGGAATTGGAGACTGTGTTGTTGTTTTGTTTTTAATGATCTGTCTCGTTTCAGCGCCGGGGAGTCAGCTCCACTCTCAATGCGGTACCAGCCACAGGATGTGTTGAAAGCTAAAGAAATAATTTCCCATATCAACACTCTTAAGACGCAGGTCAGCTACTACACTGAACGGCTGTCCCGCGCTGCCAAAGAACGCTCAACCAATGCACTGGAAAGGACTCTTGCTATCCTAACAGACAAGGTGAGAGGCTTTGCATGGACCACTTACAGTCTGTTCAATGACAGTCTAATGCATATTGCACACTAGAGCTGGCAAACAGTACGACTCTTTGAAAGATAGTTTTGCCTGAGGCACTTGAACTAGCAATTAAACTAGTTATCAGCAAGCAGAGCTATATATTCCCCATTGTTTATGTCTGAAATATTTTGAACTTTTGAAAAACAGAAATTCTGAGAACAAATTCTACACATTCTCTACTATCCTGAACAGAAACTACAAAAGGCGATGTTTCACTGTCATAGATAAGCACATTCCATGATCAGTCGTTCTCTTGGCCTGGTATCAATAAAAGCTTTTATTGGACTAACAAGGAAATGTTCAGTTCTGAAACTCACAGGACATTCTTATAGTGCGATGACCTCTTAAATATCAAAAGCTCGAGAAAAAGCTGATTTCTCAATTCATGACCCCTTTAATGCTATATACAAAGTTCTGTCATGAAACTCTAGATGGCACAGGCTGATAGGTCCTTAACTCAATCTGCTTGCAATCAAATCATTCTCTAGTCTGGCTATCACCAGACCAAGCTCAATTTAAAATTTAACATTGGTCTGGGGAGTTTGCTATGTATTTCCTACTGCACAAGAGGCGTGATCAACGAGCATTAGTCACGCAATTGGATACTCCTTCAACCAATCAGATCAACGATCCGGGTGACGTACTTTGCAGAGCGATGCGAAAACTCCAGACAGGTTTACCGTATGTCTCAATCAGCTCCCTAGTTCAGTAGTCAGGGCACTGATCAGGGAATCAGCCACATTCACTTTCATGATATACTGATTCACGACCTAGGGAACTAGGGAGCTGATTGAGATGCAGGTTTAGTTTGTATTGGTTTGTAGCATTGATCCGCGGTTTGCAGAAGCAGCAATGGCATAGAGCGACTTTTGCAGGTTGTGCAAAAAAACATGAAATACCCATTTGTTTGCTAACTAAAGAAGTCATTCAGCATCGTCGAGAGGTTAAAAGGCGACTCTGAAACTGTTCTGGTTCAGTGTAAATGAACGTGGAATATAGCCTCCCTAAACTGCGTCATTGTCATGACAACCAAAAAGAATTCCAGTCAGCTCAGGCGCCGCGAGATTCAAGAAGCAGGGAGACGAAACATATAGAGCAAATAATAAAAATATTGTCTACCATCAAGGGGCATTGAAGTAAAAGAGTCCTGTACTCACATCGTGAAGCAAACCACCAAAATAACAGCAGAGAATCGTCGTGTGTCATCAATCGCCGTTTGTAATCTTCCTATGAAGAGACTGTGGGATCAACGCTCTGCTATATTTCTCTCAGATAAGGTAAATGCTTAACACAGTCGGCGTTACTGTGATTGTGCATTATTATTTTGGAGTGACGGTCGTGCGAGAGACGGGTAGATCAGATAGAGTTTGAAAGCTGCTTGCCGTCGCTTCTCTATCGTCATCGTGTTATACCCGCCAATAGCGAGCAAGGTGGATAAGCCAGTCTGTGATTGGTTCCCGCAAAAGTGTAACAGCGCAGCAGAAATGAATGCACAGGTTTCCAGACTGAGTTGCCGAGCGAAATCAAATCGCCGGCAGATCAGGCTGGGTTTACCCAGACTAATCATTCTCTATAGGGCACAGCTGATTTGTTCCTGCTGTATCAGTAGCCAATGGGCTCGTTGCCCAACCTTAAAATACTTTGTCAGCATTTGTTGTAGTTGCAGCTCACTTTCAGAAACACTCCACCTTCCCCAGCTCCACCTGTATAGATCTGCTTTGGGTAATTCATGTAGTTATATTGTACAGCAGCAGCATGTTTTACTTGCTCACAGCAGCGTGTTGTTTATGTATTGGCAGTAGCAAGTCTCGTACTTGCTCGTAGCAGATCTATCCTGCCAAGACCAAACACATCAACATTGTCATATCCATTACCATGCCAAACATTTAGAGAGTTGTCATGACAGAAATATTATTATAACTCTATTATACTCTATACAAATTATTGTGGTATAATATTTTCCAGATTAACCCACCCCTAAATGGCACATAAAACAAAACCAACTTTGGTTGGTCATTTTATATGCCAATCAGACGGTCTCTTCTTAAGTCATGAACAAACATTTTATAATTTAACAGATCAGTAGTTCTTGTTCATTCAATTATGAATATTTATTAAACATTATTAATCAAAGTTTCACAAAACTTGAAATGTACATTAATATTTTAACATTTTTTCATATTTAAGCATTAGTTTGTAAATGTTATGGACCCTTTTCACAGATTGTGTTGATGTATTTCCACAGATAACATCATAAATCAAGTTTATTTATTTTTTCTTTTGCTATTGGAGCTAATGGGTAAGCAAAAATATATTTGTTGTGGCTTCCATTCCCCATTATAGAAGTTTACCCAACTATGAGGACTTCTGAGAACCCCAGAGCTATTATAGCTACTATTAAGCTATTATATAGTGTTTCTCATGTTCAACAGATCTTCCAAGTACAAGCTTTTCAGATCCACTTAATGAGCAAGTGCAATCTCCTCTCTGTCTCTCTCAGACGCGGCAGCTGGTGACAGTGTGTGACAGTAAGCTGCTAACTACAGCTATCCAGGCACTGAGTGCTGCGCGCCCGGAGTTCATCGCATCCAGAGGCTCTCCGTCCACCCACGACACTGAGCGTGTGGTCCTGAGGAGCGATCAAGGCTCTCCACAGGCTAAATGGAGCGGGAAGGGGAACAGAGCATCCATGAATTTAAACTGGCAGGAGGAGGAGTGGGTAAGGACATTCAGAGACTGACATTATACCCTCATGATTTATTTATCTGAAATAAATCCTCTGTAATATTCTCTTTGTCCTTCAGGAAAAGATCTGGCTCAATGTGGATAAGAGTCTGGAGTGTGTGATCCGCTGTGTGGACAGGCTGCTGACGAGAGAACGCTTGCAGAGCGACAGCAGTGAAGACGTCTTCCTGTCTGACCAACAGGCCGACACTAGCAAGAGAGGTAGCCAGGGCAATGCGTTCTGGATCAACCCTGGTGACAGGATCTTCTCCCCTTCCTCCTCCACCCCCCTGACCTCATCACAACCTCTTTCAGCTCAGTCCTCTTCAACATTACTATCACCATCCTCATCACCCTTACTGAACCCTGCATGTCCATCCAGTCCTAACACTCACTCCTGTAGGTTCCACCCTGTGTTAAGTTCTTTTCAAATTCTTTTTAAAAACTGCTCAAATACCACATATGCTTTCAGTTTTACATCCTCTTTTAGTGGCACATCTGATAATGCTGCATTCAAAATCGGATGTGGGAAATTTATACTTGATATCACCAAATTTCCAACAGTTGAAGTGAAAATGAAGTACGCTTATTACAGAAATTATATACTTTGAAAGAATATACTGAATGTAATGTTTTTGGATACTTTATTTCATGTTCATTGGAATTAAATGAAAATGTATTATAGTGTTCATTTATATTAAATGTAACTTTAGAGAGCTTTTTTTTGAGTAGGGCTTAAGTTTATCTTTATATGTAATTTCATAGTTCCTTCTATAGTCTTTGAAATATGCTTAAAGTGTGCTGCTGAATTTACTGACAAGCATTTATGGTAAACATAAATATACTTTAATGCCATTTCTATTGAAACTTGTATGTCATGTACTTGTAATGATGAAGTTGCAATTTAATACATTTAAAATATATTATTAACTTTAAATGTTATGTTGAATGATACACTACAGTTAAAATTATAATCAAGTACTTCACATGTGCTTCAGTATGTTAGTCGACACACACGAAAATAAATGTTAAAGTAAGTACTTTAAAACTTTTAATTTGATATTATTACAAAGTGCACATTTTAAAAGTGTACTTAAGCATGTTAAGAAACAGTCATGAAAATCTTGTTTTGCTTTTAATAATATATTATCTGCAAGTACAGGTTTTTAAAAAATATACTTTTAAGATTTGAAGTACACTACAAGTGCACATTCAATATAATTAAGTGCACTTCTTTGTCACAAAGGGTTCTATTGCCTTAGCTTTGGGAATTTGTTATCAGGAATTTGTTTGTGAACAAAGAAGTCTCCTTGTAGACAATAAATTATTCTGTGCAGTGTTAGTATTTGTTCTGGGGGTGCATGATCATCAGTAGAGAGGATCTTTGACTCATTCAAACATTTTATTTACTTCAAAAGTTAGTGTTTATCTTTTATCTCTTTGGGTGCCACCATATGTGTGACATCTGCATCTTTGCAAAATTACGTTTGTGGATTTCTAAATTTGGTGATGTTCAATCATTTTGCACTATTCCAACCACTATTCCAAATGAAATTCCGGCATTTTCCAACTTGAATGGAATGCAGCATAATGCATGCATGGTTGTAGTTGCTTATTTTGTGATATTATGTCTATGCTAACAAACCAAAAACAACATCACAAGATTTCATGAGCAGTGTTCGCATAGTGTTGGCTTTTTTTACTGATTAATATAATATTAATAATAATTAAATAATTAGTATTACAATGGTTGTCTTTAACAACACATATTCTGTCTTTATCACACTTTAGATAGTCCCAGTGTGGAAGGGTCCTCTCCTGGTAAGCCTCTCAATGCAAATTAATTGTACCAACTGCAACTATATATGTGGGCTATCCAGTTTTATATCCGTTCCTGATGTTATCTGTATGCATTTATGGCTCTAGGTGAATGGAGTGATGCTCTCTATCCTCTCCTGACCACTCTGAACGAGTGTGTAGCCATGATGAGCGACAAAGCCAAGAAGTCCATGGTGTTTCTACTGATGCAAGACAGCGCTCCCACTATCGCCATGAGTTTGTCGCTACAGTACCGCAGAGATGTGGTTTTCTGTCAGACGGTTAGTACAAGATATATTAAAGAGATACACAACATCATTTTATTGAGAATCGGTTAGAACCAGGCCCACATGTGTGCTCAGTAGAAAGTTCCAATGATTTCTATAGAAATGTATAAAATTCAGTGAATCCCAACTACCATTGCATGTTAAATATTTCAGCTAATTTGATGTTTCCAGCTACCAATGAGGGTGTAGCTGAACATTTTACAATGTTAAAATGTTAAAATGGAGTAGAGTATCAATAAAAATAAAAAATACAGAAAAGGTCATTCTGTCAGGGCCTGCCCATATAGAAAAAATATATATTTTCAAAATATATATAATATATAAATATATTTCAGTATACCACAGTGGGCAAAATTATATGGCTAATGTAGATTATAAAATGTACATGAATATATTTTGATAAATTTTAGTTACTTATATTTCCTACTTAGTATTTTTCCTATTTATGTTTGTATTTATATTGTACAAGCAGTATAGTTTAAAAATATAGCTATATTAATATTAATTGCATTTACCCAAAATGTATTTTTAAGATTGGGAATGTATTTTCCTGCCCATTTCGTGATATATTTTGTAATATATTAAACCTTCATATAAGATTTAAACTAAATATATTTTCAATTTGTAAAATATAGCTAAATATATATATATATAGATTTTTTTTTTTTTTTTTTTTTTTTTTTTTTTTGGCCATATGGGTGTTTATCCTATAATGCATCAGTTTCACCAGGATTGGCAGTGATGGCAAAAATTGGTTTATATATATACAGTACAGTCCAAAAGTTTGGAACCACTAAGATTTTTAATGTTTTTAAAAGAAGTTTCGTCTGCTCACCAAGGCTACATTTATTTAATTAAAAATACAGTAAAAAACAGTAATATTCTGAAATATTATTATAATTTAAATAACTGTGTACTATTTAAATATATTTAACAAAGTAATTTATTCCTGTGATGCAAAGCTGAATTTTCAGCATCGTTACTCCAGTCTTCAGTGTCACATGATCCTTCAGAAATCATTCTAATATGCTGATTTGCTGCTCAATAAACATTTATGATTATTTTCAATGTTGAAAACAGTTGTGTACTTTTTTTTTCAGGATTCCTTGATGAATAGAAAGTTCAAAAGAACAGCATTTATCTGAAATACAAAGCTTCTGTAGCATTATACACTACCGTTCAAAAGTTTGGGGTCAGTAAGAATTTTTATTTTAATTTTTTTTTAAAGAAATTAAAGAAATGAATACTTTTATTTAGCAAGGATGCATTAAATCAATCAAAAGTGGCAGTAAAGACATTTATAATGTTACAAAAGATTAGATTTCAGATAAACACTTTTGAACTTTCTATTCATCAAATAATCCTGAAAAAAAATATTGTACACAAATATTTTGTACAATTGTACACATTAAATGTTTCTTGAGCAGCAGATCAGCATATTAGAATGATTTCTGAAGGATCATGTGACACTGAAGACTGGAGTAATGATGCTGAAAATTCAGCTTTGCATCACAGGAATAAATTACTTTGTGAAATATATTCAAATAGAAAACAGTTATTTTAAATTGTAATAATATTTCACAATATTACTGTTTTTTACTGTATTTTTAATTAAATAAATGTAGCCTTGGTGAGCAGACGAAACTTCTTTTAAAAACATTAAAAATCTTAGTGGTTCCAAACTTTTGGACTGTACTGTGTATATATATATATATATATATATATATATATATATATATATATATATATATATATATGTATGTATATATATATATATATATATATATATATATATATATATATATATATATATATATATATATATATATATATATAATTGATTTCTGCAAACAGAATAAAAAAAAGCAATTCCATAGAGACTAGTTCTACTTTAAGTAATGCAGTAATGCTGCATTGTCCAGTGTATAGAAATTTCCCCAGCTGACTGGAAATTATAATTTATATAATATGCATTGTACTCTGCAGCTGACGGCCCTGATCTGTGGATTTGTGATAAAGCTGAGGAACTGTCTAAGTGACAACGGCTTCCTCAGACAACTCCACACCATCGGCTTACTGGTCCAGTTTGAGGGTCTCTTGAGCACCTATGGTAAACATACAAGCTCATTTCAATTCAGCTTTCGCATTCAACTTATTTATGTGTGGTGGATATCTGAATATGTTAACTCAGAGCTCTTCTTTCGTCTCAAAGGGGAGGAGCTCGCCATGTTGGAAGACATGAGCGTAGGCGTCCTGGACCTTCGGAATGTCACCTTTAAAATTACCCAGGCAACATCCAGCTTCAGCCCCGACATGCTGCCTGTCATCACGGGTAACAGAGATGGGTTTAACGTGCGTGTTCCGTTACCAGGGGTGATGTTTGATGTGTTGCCACGGGAGATCCAAAATGGGATGCTGTTGCGTGTTCAACCAGTGTTGTTCAATGTAGGAATCAATGAGCAACAAACGCTAGCGGAAAAGTAAGTGTAGTAAAATCTACCTTCCTCAGTGTGCAGCCTGATTTTAACAAGTCATAAAATAATAATGTATTCATTTATTGTGCATTCTGAAAAAAAAAAATACAATTTTTCGTATAAAAAGTTAAACAATTCAGCATTAATATATTTGTTTATATCATTATTAAGGTTTGGAGACACTTCGCTACAGGAAGTCGTGAATATGGAGAGTCTAGCTCGTCTTACATCCTATTATGACCAGTTTAAAGAAGTGTTGCCTGAAGACTGTGAGTCCTGAACACTCAGTTTTAATACACTGACCTATACTGCTCTTGTGAAAAAGAAACACACTTTAGCATATGTTAAATATAGTACTTGTTACAGATATAAAATACTTTCAAAGAATATACTTAAAGGGTTAGTTCAAAAATGAAAATTCTGTCATTTATTACTCACCCTCATGTCGTTCCACACCTGGAAGACCTTCGTTCATCTTCGGCACACAAATTAGGATATTTTTGATGACATCCGAGAGGTTTTTTATCTCCCATAGAAAGCAATGGAATTACCACATTCATGGAGAAGTAGTAACAACATCGTCGCTTCATAACATTAAAGGGTTAGTTCACCCAAAAATGAAAATTCTGTCATTAATTACTCACCCTCATGTCGTTCCACACCCGTAAGACCTTCATTCATCTTCTGAACGCAAATTAAGATATTTTTGTTGAAATCCGATGGCTCCGTGAGGCCTTCATAGGGAGCAATTGCATTTCCTCTCTCAAGATCCATTAATGTACTAAAAACATATTTAAATCAGTTCATGTGAGTACAGTGGTTCAGTATTAATATTATAAAGTGACGAGAATATTTTTGGTGCGCCAAAAAAGCAAAATAACGACTTAGTGATGGCCGATTTCAAAACACTGCTTCAGGAAGCTTCGGAGCGTTATGAATCTTTTGTGTCGAATCTGCTGTTCGGAGCGCCAAAGTCACGTGATTTCAGCAGTTTGGCGGTTTGACACACGATCCGATTCATGATTCGATACGCTGGTTCATAATGCTCCGAATCTTCCTGAAGCAATGTTTTGAAATCGGCCATTATTACTATATAAGTCGTTATTTTGGTTTTTTTGGCTCAACAAAAATATTTTTAGCACTTTATAATATTAATATTGAACCACTTAACATGAACTGATTTAAATATGTCAATTTTTGATTTTGGAAATGTCATTGCTGGCTATGCAAGCCTCACTGAGCAATCGGATTTCAACAAAAATATCTTAATTTGTGTTCCGAAGATGAACAAAGATCTTACGGGTGTTGAATGGCATGAGGGTGAGTAATAAATGACATTTTTGTGTGAACTAACCCTTTAAGGTTGAACCAATGTAGTCACGTGGACTATTTTTACGATGTCTTTACTACTTTTCTGGACCTTGAATGTGGTAATTTTGTTGCTCTCTATGGGAGATTAAAAAAACCCACTTGGGTTTCATCAAAAATAACTTAATTTGTGTTCTAAAGATGAACGAAGGTCTTATGGGTTTGGAACAACATGAGAATGAGTAATTAATGACAGAAATGTAATTTTTGGGTCAACAAACAATTTAAGAGTGAACTGGATGTAATGTTTTCAGACACTTAATCGCATGTTAATTGCAATTAAATGAAAGTGCTTTATAGTTTAATTTATATTAAGTGCAATTAGTTAACTTAAATGTGCTTTTTTGAACCACTTAATTAGGGCTTAAGTACTTCTTCATATGTAATATGTAATCTTTGAAATATGGTTAAAGTGAACTGTCGAATGTACTGACAAGGCATTTATGGTAAACTAAAATATACTTTAATGTCATTATAGTGAAACTTGTTTGCCATGTATTTAAATATATTTGAAATTCCACATTTGTAATGATGAAGTTGCAATTTAGTACATTTAAAATATATTAACTAGTCTGTTTCACAATATCTTTTTATGAAAGAAAGTTAATAGATGATTTATGTCGGTCCTAAATGTCTCCATCCATAGGTCTCCCCCGCTCTCGCAGTCAAAACTGTGTGCCTGAGCTACTCAGATTCCTCAGTCAAAATGTTAATGCCAGAAAGAGCAAGAATGTGGACATCCTGTTGCAGGCAGCAGAGGTACAGCGATCTACCTTTACTTTTATGTTCTCTTGTGCTTAGAGGTCAGTTCACACCACCAAGAATGTTCGGCACAAAAATGCACACAATTTTTCAGACCAATGAGTAAATAACAGCAGGCGGGCTGAATGAAAATGCAGATTTATTCTCTGACAGTAGATGGTGCTTTTAGAAAAGTAGTTAACCTGATACACAAAGCGCTGCACACGTTTTTCTGGCACCTGCTTGTCACAGGGAAGAAAGGAAGTCAAACATTATTTACATCAAAGAGTATAGAACCCATGTTTTCGTGACTAGAGCAAGTTCTGGGCTGCGTTCGAAATCACATACTTCCCTACTATATAGTAAACAGTATGTGACAAAAGAAGTATGTCCGAATTCACAGTACTCATAAAAGAGTTGGCAAAAAGTACCCAGACGTCGTACTACTTCTGGTGTAATTCTGAAGTGCGCATATGATGGAAACTATCCCAAGAAGCCATGGGAGAGGATTTGTGAATGGCAGTGAAGTAACAACTGACGCTGGTAGGTGACATACATAATAATGACAACATGGCGAATGGAGTATGTTCGGATTACATTCATACTATATAGAACATACTTTTTTAGCGCTCACAAAGTACTTATTCAAGAGATTATGTGATTATGGACGCCACATTAGATTCTTCCTCTCCTATTAACTGTCACTTAGCAAAATGCTTGTTCGATAGCGCCACCAAGGCATAGTTTTATGTAATAGCAGCAGCTCTGGGCATGTGACCAAAAGCTCTAGTCTAATCCCATCATTGGTTGGCTTGATGGAAAAGAGATTAGAACACCTCTGTAAAAAAAAAAAATCTGCTGCATAGACAGGATGCAAATGTCTGTGTTGATCGTAAAATACATTTTTTACACCAAACATTCGTCTTGGTGTATAAACCCACCTTATTTTTGTGTGTGAAGCTTTTCATCAAAAAAGAAATACCATAGCAAAATATGGCACAATTCAATTTGTTTTCAATTTAGGAAGCCACGATCTGATTCCAAAATGATGCTAGTGAACTTCTAGTAATAGTCCTTAACTCGATGACATCTTTTTCATATGGTGCTTCAGGTTTGTCGGCGTCTGAATGGTGTACGTGTGACCAGCTGCAAGAGTGCAAAGGATCGTACGGCCATGTCGGTGACCTTGGAACAATGTCAAATCCTCCAGCATGAGCACTGCATGGCCCCGCAGGTCTTCACCCAGGCCTTGGAATGTATGCGCAGGTGAGACGACACTTACAGTTATGGGTCATTCATTTACGCATCATTCTATCCCTGTCTCACAATCACATCTGGTCCACAGCGAGGGCTGCAGGCGAGAAAACACCATGAAAAACGTAGGCAGCCGCAAATACGCCTTCAACTCCCTCCAGCTGAAGACTTTCCCTAGGCAGTACAGACCACCAGAGGGCACCTATGGGAAAGTGGAGACTTGATCTGGCAAGCAGTCGTCGTGACTAGAGCTGCATGTTTCTCCTTGTTCACTTTACTTTATTACCACATATCTGAAGGAAATTTTTATTATGCACAGTCATGCTGAAATACGCTCTGGTTATCATCCAGATGACAATGTTAATATTTTCAGATCCCCCCATGACCCATGGCTCTGAGAAGATAGGAGATAGGGAAAGAAAATCACTTGAAGGTATATGGGTAGCTCGCTTGGTTGTTGCACTGAATTCTTAAAGGATTAGTTCACTTTCAAATGAAAATTTCCTGATAATTTATTCACCCCCATGTCATCCAAGATGTCCATGTCCTTCTTTCTTCAGTTGAAAAGAAATTAAGGTTTTTGATGAAAACATTCCAGGATTTTTCTCCATATAATGGACTTCAATGGCCTCCAAACGGTTGAAGGTCAAAATTACAGTTTCATTGCAGCTTCAAAACGTTCTACACGATCCCAGATGAGAAATAAGGGTCTTATCTAGAGAAACCATCACTCATTTTCTAAAAATAAATAAAATTGTATACATTTTAACTATAAATGCTCATCTTGAACTAGCTCTCTTCTTCTTCTTCTTCTCTATTTTAATTCCTGCAGTGTAGACACTGCTAAGTGTATTACTGCCCTCCACAGGTCAAAGTTTGAACTAAATTGTCATATATAATATGCTAGTGCAAGTATATAACAATTAGTTCAAACTTTGACCTGTGGAGGGCAGTAATACACTTAGCAGCGTCTAGACTGCCAGAATTAAAGAGCTAGTTCAAGATGAGCATTTATGGTTAAAATGTATCAAATTGTAAAAAAAAATTAGAAAATGAGTGATGGTTTCTCTAGATAAGACCCTTATTCCTCGTCTGGGATCGTGTAGAACGCTTTAAAGCTGCAATTAAACTAATTTTGACCTTCAACTGTTTGGAGGCCATTGAAGTCCATTATATGGAGAAAAATCCTGGAATGTTTTCATCAAAAACCTTAATTTCTTTTAGACTGAAGAAAGAAAGACATGGACATCTCGGATGACATGGTGGTGAGTAAATTATCAGGAAATTTTAATTTGAAAGTGAACTAATCCTTTAATTACTTAAGAAAAGAAAAAATAGTCTCTGATTTCATTTACCAGAGCAGTTCCCAAATAATCCAAAAATTCATTCCAACTGTGTTTAGTTGATATATGCATTTTAAATACTTTCCAGCACCACACTTGGTCTTTGTACTAAAATACAAAGGTTAAAACTATCAGCACTGAAGCAAAGCTGTATTTTATCATCCTTTAGATTGTATTTAAAGTTCAGTAGGTTATAGGTAACGTGTATGTGCTGTGGTTTAGTAGATGATTTGTTCCCAAAGCCATTTATAAAGATAAGTCAGGTTGTTAAGTTAGAGAATTCATATATGCACCCTTATTGTTCATCATCACCTCATTTAAAGTGTACACAAAACTAGCTGCCTTAAGAGAGTCCACCACTGCAAACTCATTTAAGATAAATATGTAGATATTTCGATTTTGTGTATGACTATTTGTGACGTGGCAGATTGGTTTATTTATTTACCGTAAGACTCTCTCTTTACGAAGTGTTAGTGCTTTAATGCAGGCCTTTACCCTCCTGACTTGCATTGTACGGGTTGTAGAGTTTAAGAGGACAAGCTTCCTCACACTGTTGCCAAGCACAGCTAGTCTCTGTACAGTGAGCATACTGTGTGAATATACATTCTTTGTAAGAAAATATGTGAGAAGACACTATTGATATATTCATTGACTGTCTGTATATGTTTTCATAGTTCAAAGTTTCTTTGTTGGACATTTTTATTGGTTGTTATGAATGTCAGTACTGATCTAATAAGGAGCACCAACTGGTCCTACAATGTGAAGAATATTTCCTGCAGTCTTTTGTTTTCGCAAAGCAGAGGGATACATTTAGACTATTTATTTTATTGTAATAGTTCTACGAAAACTGTAATGTTGCATTACCGAACAACATAATAAAAGACTCTGTGTGTAATGACCACAGCGAGAAATCATCAGCCCTAGTCTCTGCACAAATAAATGCACAAATGGACTGCAGATTCTGGTTTGTATATTTGCAAGATCAAACAACTTAAAGCTTACATTTGCAGCTTGGAAGACAAGAGCATGTGTCTTAACCTCTGCTGAAATTATTTAAATTCGAACCAGATGCACTGCATGGAAGGTAGGCTAGTCTTATTTAAGATTACACTTAATTGTTATTTTTAATAAATGTATATTTAATTATTTTACCATTGAGCATTTAATTTCTTATGTTTTCAGATTTTTTTCCCACTATTGTAAGTGTAAAAGCACTGCTGTGTTGTCAGAGCATGCTGCCCTATTGGTCTTTCAGTGTCTGTTTTTATTTTTTTAATGTATGTTCAAATACCTTGCTGTACAAAATGCCTCTCTCTCTTCCCCCTAAACATACAGCTTTATAATTAAAATAACATGCCAGCGTAAACTTTGAGCTACTTTATTGATTTGTATATTATACTGTATATACACACATATACATGTGTGTGTGTGTGTGTGTGTGTGTGTGTGTGTATATATCTAAAGTTATCAAAAGAATTTTGATCCATAAAAGTTTTTAGCAGATATGATCTGACATATTTGCTGAGTGTGTCCAATTCTGACTATTATGTCTATATCTTGTGTGCACAAAGTCCAAGCTCCTCAAAACTTTGTATATATGGAGAATAAGTCATTCTGAGCAAACATGCTTAGTTTCATAAGTTTCACAGGATAAGAAATATTTTAGATATAATCTTTTTCCATCAGTTTGAATGACAAATAAATGCATAGAACCAGTTAAGTTGTAGAACTATACAGTTTAAAAAGAAATATGTATTTAATAGATCATTAAAAATTGAAAACACATCTGTCACATTGATAGACATGATTAAATATATTTCTGTCCATTTAAAATGAAGAGACAATTTTATTTCTCTGTTTTAAGATAATATATTTCTATAAAGAAACTCTTATTTAGTGCTATCATACAAAAGCACATTCTCATAGTATAACCTGACACCAGCACAGAAGCACCTGATATGAATGTATTTTTAAAGTACTTGGATGTAGTTTTAGTCTCTAGAAAACATTGTACACTGGAGTTTAAACACAACAGCTCACACAATGCACAGTTTTATGGGTTAGAAGGCAACATATATTCAGAATAGAAATATATAAAGATTAAGAAAAATACCTACTTAAATTTTGAGCTGCAAGTGATATCTTCACACTCATTTGAAACTGACCTATGGCATTCCATGGCATAACCTGCAATTCCATATACACCACATATCTTATTATGAAAGTAATCTGTTATTGTATTGGATGGATAAGTAACAGTAACGTTATGCTAATACACCGCTTTGCAGCTCAGAAAGACGAGACCCGTTCAAATTACAACACTTTTTTTTCTTATTGGATACAATTGTTTAATAAAAGATCAGAATAAAACTATTATAAAAGTGATATCACCCAGCAATCTCTAAAAAATAATTAAATAAAAACTTGTATCTTGAAATTGTTCACAACTGTGATTGGTCCACACTGGCAGCGCTGAGAAAATCATCCACCTATCACGTGACAGAAACGAAGAACCGATTAAAAAATTATTCAGCGATTACGACGTCAAACTGTGGTCCCAGGACATTCACACGGACTGTAACATAAACAGTTAATGTTAATATAAATATAAGAGAATTAATAATGTTAATATAAGAGAATTATAAATTATTAAGCTCTTAATGCCTGAAAGAAAACGTCCACCCACTATCCACTCTCTTTCATGTCGATGGTCATTGTTACTCGCTGATATTTCAAATGCTACAAGATCAGTCCAAGTACAGATTTTAGTTAATGTTCTCTCGCGCACTATTTAGATGTACTTTTAAAGAAGTGTTTCTCAGAAGACTACACACACGTGGATTAACCAAAACTCGGTAAATAATTAATTTAGGATTGTTTTGTGTTGCTTGTAGTTGGGCTTACCTATGTGCTACAGTCTAAAACCTTTTTAATGGGAAACATATGAAACATGATTGCGTAATTAACTACCCAAAGCTCCAAAGTTCCTCCTACAGATAAACTGACTCCTCTTACAGATACCGAGAGCTCGCCACTGCATCAGACAGCTTTCAAGAAACTCACACGAACATCTACAACCACTTCACTAAAGGTAAATCCTGCAGAGACCTCATCCATGCATGTACTAGTTATTAACCTACTAATTAGTCACTTGGCTGACATGTTTACCCTAAGTGTCCAACAGTACATTTATGAAGTGTTTTGCTCAAGGAACAATGACAATGGAGTTTTGAATGTTCAACTTTCACCAGCATGGACTTTTAATCAGGATACACCACCAACTGTTGTTAACTAAATGCCTTTTGTTGTCATGTTGTTGTGTAGAAGCCAGCATGAAGAAACTGCTTGTGGACGTGGACTGTGGTGTGGATGATGCTCAGGCTCTCATGATGGCTTTGGCAGCGCCGGACGTGCAGATCCTGGGCATCACTTGCGTTCAGGGCAACACTTCAGTAGAAAATGTCTGCAAGAATGTCCTGCGTGTCCTGAAAGTGTGTAAGCATCTGGAGGTGAGATATGCTTGGAAAGTAGTCAGTACATACCACAATGAGATAGACATTTTTACTTTAAAGTGTTGTACAGTGATGTTTGTTCATTATATGACCTGGACCAAGTATTAAAGTCAGCATGAAATGGAAGTTGCGATAGTCAAATTGAAAACCACTTGAATATGTCGTTGTGATCATGAACACAGCTCTAAGTCTTCCTACCAGTACCGTTGTCTGAACGTTGGATCCATATGACACACTTAACTGGAAACACTTAAGGATTTTCAAAGTTGTCATCTGGTTGGTTGAATTCTACAGTATGTCCGAGAGACGTGTGTGTCGCATTCTTTAACAGCCCGCCTGGAAACAAATGTCGTGACGCCAAACCCCCTCATGGAAGAAGAAAGCCGTCATGTTTACAAATGTGACAATGAGCACTTTCCAGGATCAACTAAACAATGGATTTTCAAAAGTATGTGAAGTTTGCGGCTCCATTGTTGCAGTAAACTTGCACAACGATCTTAAATGAATAATTTATTAGATGCACACCGGTCTGTTATTGTAAGGACATCGACTTTACATTTTTACACCCCTACACGTCGCGGAACAAATCAAACTGTGAATGGTTGCGTTGCATGTCAGTCAAATGTCCTCTTGAGTGGTCCTTGGCCAATGAAAGCTGCGGTAGAGTCCAGACCTTTTGCCGTCAACCTGAAGGTCTGGCTATGCGAGACTACCCAAGCCAATGGCTCTCTCTCACAAAATTTAAAGGTCCCGTTTTTCGTGTTTTTTTGAAGCTTTGATTGTGTTTATAGTGTGCAATATAACATGTGTTCATGTTTCGCGTGTAAAAAAACACAGTATTTTTCACATAATTTACTTATCTGTATACCGCTGTTTCCACTGTCATAAAAATGGGCTGATGACTTCCTTGTTCTATGAAGTCCCTCCTTCAGAAATACGTAACGAGTTCTGATTGTGCCAGCGGTTCCTGTGTTGTGATTCGACAGCAGCTTCTGCTCCATCTTTCAAGAATAATCTTTGTGCGAATCTGGCATTAAACTGATTGAGATTGAGGAAGCTGTCCTCAGCAAAATGTGCTGCACATAGTTTTACATGTGGATTATAATTTTCGGGAACCGAGTTAAACATAAATTGTAACCATTGAGCTCTAAGTACAGCGTCCCTGGGAAGGCCAAACAAATGTAATTGGACTGCGGGATGAAAATAACAGCGTTTCGACGACATGGCGACAAACACACTCTACAAACGCAACTCTTGCTCTTCTCCGTGGGAGCGCAACAAGACCACGCCCCCTTTTTTGTGTATTCCTGTGGGCAGAGGTTAGTCAAAAAACTGTTTTAGTGACGTCATTAAAGAAGGAAGTAGAGGGATGTAGTCCAAACTGGCCGTTCGATGTAGGCGACTTCTGTTAAATAAAATATCTCGCTTGGCATTGAACTTTGAGCTTTAAAATTTTACAGATTTTATTTATACTCTAACAACAACATTACACACTAACTAAAGTTTGAAACATGGGATCACAAAGAACAGGACCTTTAACATCTTGCACAGTTTCATAATTGGTAGAATATAAAATATTTCAATACAAGCACTTCAGTCAAATATTATTTATGCAATATGTCAAACCTTTAACTCGATGGGGGAATAAAATCAACGCCTGGCAACAGTTTAAAAGTAACCCAATTCTATGGGAAAATCGTGGACTTGGCAACCCTTGTATCCAAGTGAAATGGCTTCTTGAACAAGAAAAAATGTTTGTCCATCGGGAATGGGGGTTATGTGCAACAAACTTTCATATTCTATAAAACAGACCGCATCGCCGCTTCCGGTCTTTTGTATGTGCTTTGTTTAATATAGAACTGTTTTACATAAGATGCCTTTTAAAGGAGTGAGCAAGGATGAGCATAACCAATGTCCATTGCATATGCAGATTGATATCTAAAAGTTTTTTTTTATCATCACTAACATTTAGATATTTAAATCACATTAAATGGCAACAATATAATAACTAGCTAGGTTAGCTGATTACCTTAAATGTCCATAGATATCACTGTAGTTCGTAATGCCATTAACACGTTCTTCAACAAGCAGATGCAATGACACTTGTTTTCCAGTTTGATCCTCACGCCAGTATACACATCATCAGAGAAGAGAAAGCTATTTTGATTAAAGATTACAAGGGCAAATGGATTTTAAAAAAAAAAAATAATAATAATAGTGTGCACCGTTAAATCATTTTTAATAAATGCTGCAATATTCCACAAAAAATAATAATGGTCAATTTTGATTTCATGGTGATTTTAAGAAAGTCAATGGGCTAAATTTAGATCACATATTTACTTTGAAATTAAAATACTAGCCAGTCAGTTGTTTATTTATTTAGTAAATGTCATACTTCACAATGCAGAGGTTTTTCAAAGAGCTCATACTTTGAGCCATTGGTTAGAAGAGAGGTTGTATTTCTACATGTATTGTGCAATGTGTGCATAACTGTGACAACTTGCACAAATTGGTGAACAATTCTGAAGAAGTGTTCACCAATACTCAGTACTAAGAAGGGGCTCATGAACACCTATCACAAAACAAACAAAAATACAATTGTGGATCATCTATGTACACAGCATTAAGAATCAAGCATATGTGAACTTTCGAACTGGGTCATTTTTATAAATACATGAAAGAAAGAAAGAAAGAGAAAAGAAAGAAAGAAAGAAAATCTATTAGTTCAAAAGCTTGGTACCTGAGTACTATGTATGCCATAAATTTTTTTCACTTGCTAAATTCTGCATTTCTTTCGGCTCTCAGCAGGAAAAATCCTGGTAGAATAAAGCAAAGTATTATGTAGCACATGACTGTCATTTTACTATTATTGAATGACTTGATTATCTCTGAATTGGTTAATGGAATGGACGTGATAGGGTGCTACAGAATTCAGAAATAAGACATTGTGATTGTTTTTCAGGTTTTTCAAATGTATTATGTTCAGTAATATATATTCTGTTGTAATTCTAGCTGTTTGCATAGATATTTTTAGATTAAACAACTCCAAGAATAACTTTTCTTACTGCAAAGTAATGTGTTGTTGTCCAGCACATGACAGCCATTACAGCATAATCAGAAAACCTGATTATGTCTCTGAATTGCTAGATTCCTGTATTTCGTGGAGCATCTAAAGCACTCTTGGGGCAAACCGTCGGTGCTGGAGATTTTCACGGCAAAGATGGACTCGGGGACGCCCCAGAACCTGAAGCTCCTGGTCTGGAACTTGTCCAGAAAGAGATCGCTGCGTCAGCCATGATCCGAATAGTCAATGCGAATCCTGGAGAGGTGTATATGATTATACAGTAGCAAATATTGATTATATTATTGAATATTTATTAATGGAAATAACATGCATTTCGAGTATTTTACCATGTGGTGTTCCTGCCTCTCTTAGGTGTCTTTAGTGGCCACGGCTCCGCTGACAAATGTGGCTTTGGCGGTGAAACTGGACCCCTCATTTCCCCAGAAACTCAAAGGCCTTTACATTATGGGTGGCAATACAGACTGTGAGTCCCTAAAACTTACTTTACATTTACTGTTTTATCAGAATAGGACAGGCAATATATCCAATATTAGAGCTGTTATGTTTCATTTATTTCAGTGAAGTTTAATGTACAGCTTTGATGAACTGATTCACAGTAAATCTCTACAATCAATGTTTCTCTAAAAACAGACTTTTATTTGGTTGTGATGTCAGTTTAGCTGCAATGATAGCTTCTCTCAAATAAATCTAAATGGTCACTTTAAACCGATTTACTAATGAACCAAGGCTTTTAAGCCATTTCAAAGCACAAATAGAAGTACTACCAGTCAAAAGTTTGTAATAATTTTTTAATGTTTTTGTAAAAACAGTAATATTGTTCAGTAAAATCGGTAATAATGTGAACTCTGATTACAATTTAAAATAATTTTCTTTTTGATTTTAATTGATTTTCTTTTTGATATTCCTGTAATGGCAAAGCTACATTTTTAGCACCATTACTCCAATCTTCAGTCACATGATCCTTAAAATCATTCCAGAAATCATTCTAATATGCTGATTTGATGCTCAATTATTATTGGTGCTCCGTTTTAATAATAGTTCTTATTGTTTGGTTCCAAATGGGTTGTCAAAGCCAGGATGGGTAATGAGGATAAGCTCTTACTGCCTACAAATGCTCCTTAAGCCCCGGGTATACTTCAGCCGTCCGCGTTCGTGCACCGAAAATTACGTCATGCGGAGGGCTCATGACCAGCCGCACACCCCGTCCGTGTTGCGCCCAAATTTCGAGACCGAACAGCACATGCGCAAGCAGGACAGAAGAGTCCACTAGGTGGCAATACGCACAGTACAGAGCACAATGTGCAGTCGTTGAAGAAGAGTGTGTTAAGAGCAATCGGAACTTAGAAGCATGCCTTCTCCATTGTTTTTGATTCCTGTTCTCTTGGTGTATCTTCTGAACTATGTTGCAATGTTGGATGCACTATTTTTCTCCTCCAATCATGCCCAGCGAATGTCCTGTTGATGACACAATGTCTGGTAAAGAGTAAAAAATTGAAAAAAAAGAAAAAATTGTACTGCGCATGTGTCGAACTCGGTCATCCGCGCACATCCATGGTTTAGTATACTTTGAAAGATGCATGGCCGTGACTGCGCGAGACGTGTCTGGGCACGGAAAGTGAAGTATACTCTGGGCTTAAGGCATGTGTCTCATATAGCCTCTGACAGCAAAGTCCAACTCCTGGCCTTCTCTTGTGGCTTAGTCTCTGAGCCCCGCGGAACCGACATAAAACCTACAGCCTAGTGTTCTCCACGGCCGTCTCAGCCTGCTAAGCCACTGTGTGACTAACACCTGGCCTTAAGAGTGAGATTGGTTTGCGCGCCCTGATTCTCACTTTAAACAGATACAGCGCAGGAGAGAAGACACTACAGCGACAGAAAAATAGGAAAAACGACAGGTGCTAGATGGCACTGAAAGTTGCAGTCTTAACTCTGCAATGTAGGTGGCTTAGTTGTATGGGTCGCTTTCTTGCTGATTTGAGACAACATCCACATTTGGCAGCACCCTGGGTGACCAGGCAGCCCTTTTCAAGGATAGAACTGCTTGCTCCAACATTGAGACGGGCCTAGAAAAGGTGGCTCAAATCCAGCTTGCCTCATCCCTCAACTGCTGGCTAGCTGCAACCAGCAGGCATCTCACACCAGCAGTAAAAAAGCAAAGGACAAGTTAATAAAGACAACAAGAAGTTTCAAGGTGGCATGCTGGAATGTCCGCAATGCTCGACTATAAAGGAGGTGACTGACCCTAGAGATGTTCAGCATTGGTGGCAAGAGAACTAGCCAAGCTGGACATTGATATAGCTGCACTCAGAGAAAGTACCCTTTCCAGAGGAAGGATCACTCACAGAGCACGAAGCAGGGTATACCCTATGCTGATCTGGAAAATCTAAAGAAGACCGCAGACTCTTTGGAGTTGGCTTAATGATCAAAAATTCCATTAACAACAAGCTTACGAGTCTTCCAGTTGGACACTCTGATCGGCTCCTGTCCCCACACCTCCCTCTCCTTGGCAATCAGTTCATGACCATCATCAGTGTATATGCTCCCACCCTTCAGTCTGACATAATCACCAAAGACACTTTCTACAGAAATTTGAAGTACTTTTTCTCAATAGTAGACAATGCAGATCCTTATCATGGGCAAATTTAATTTGCGTATGGGTAGAGAGATCTCCTGGCCAGCCTACGTGTATTTGGTCACCATGGAGTTGGTAATTATAATGACAGTGGGCGCTTGATGCTTGTTTTGCATGGAGTATGGTCTGACTATCACCAATACCCTATTTAAGCAGAAGGCAATTCAAGACAACTTGGAAACATCCAAAGATGCTCGCGATGTGCTCCACACTAGAGTCATGCCTATTGCCGTTTGCTGCACAAACCACAGGCTGGTTCAAGCAAAAACTAAAATCACCATTAAGGCCACAGTAAAAGGAAGGAGACCTCAGACCAAGAAACTCCACATTAGCCAGCTCCTGATCCAAAGAGGGGAGTTCAACAGGGAGCTGGAGGCAAGATTTTGCAGACTAAAATCATCAAACCAAGACCTAGACCCTTAGAATTTGTGGAAATCAAATAAAGACCATCCTTCAGGAAACGGCTATAGATGTGGTAGGCTTCTCATATAGGAAGAACAGAGATTGGTTTGATGAGAATGATTCTGAAATCCAGAAGCTTGTCACTTGTCGTAAATGACTCCTAGATTGTCCTGACAATCAGGCCTATAGAACAGCCTGCAACACACTCCAGTCAAAGTTTAGTGTGATCTAGAGCAACTGGTGGCAGGAGATGGCTGAGAAAATCCAGTTTTATGCTGACACTGGAAAATCACAGCCTTCTATGAAGCCCTATGCACTTGTCTATGGCCCACCACAACATTCACAGGCTCCTTTACGCTCTTCTGATGGCCTTACCCTGCTGACAGATAAGTCTTCCATTATGCATCACTGGGCTGAACATTACGAGGACCTCTTTGGTGACAAACATTTGGTGCAGGAAGATGCTTTAGCAAGCATCCCTCAGCAAATTGTGAAGATGCAGCCACCAATGACCCAACAACAGAGGAAGAAGTTAAGAAAGCCATCGCCAAGCTCAAGCGTGGCAAAGCATCCGGCATTGATGGTCTACCAGCTGAAGTGTTTATGACAGAAGGAGATGCTGCCGCTGGACAACTATCTTGTCTGTTCGCACTCTATTGGGATAAGGGAGTTATCCTGCAAGACCTTCAAGATGCAGTGATAGTCTCTCTGTAAAAAAACAAAGGGGAGAAATCTGACTGCTCCAAATACAGAGGCATCGCTTTACTTTCTATTGCAGGTAAGGTCCTTGCCAGAAACCTCCTAGACAGGCTGGTACCTACCATCACTGAAAAATTCTTCCGGAGAGCCAGTGTGGCTTCCGAGCTAACCGTGGCACTACTGATGCTCTTTGCCATCATCTTCAGCATAAGGTCGCAAGCAGCTAAGGTAGACCTGACTAATTACATTTACATAAGTTTTCAAACAAATGCTAGTGTCTTTTACTTTCGCTGTCTTTCTGCTCAAACTTAGACAACAAATGTTGTTCACGGAGCTACTGTTTTCAGATGACTGCACACTCTTGGCACACCCGGAAGACCTCCAGTTAATCGTCTACCATTTTGTGACAGCAGCCAGTGAATTTGGTCTGACTATCAGTCTGAAGAAGACTTATGTACCAGAAGTCTACAAAAGACACCTATAATCCATCCAAGATCAACATCAATGGCCATGCTCTGAACGTAGCTGACCAATTCACCTATTTGGGAAGTGTAATTTCAAATGATGCATCAATATCCAAGGACGTGGACCACCGACTTGCCAAAGCCTGTAGCACTTTGGGCCACCTCCAAAAACACGTCTGGCAGACACACTCATTACGCCTGCTGAGTAAGATTCAAGTTTACAAGGCAGTTGTCCTCAGCACCTTGCTGTATGGTTCTGAGTCATGGGCCCTGCACAGAAAGCATATCTGGCTGCTTAAGTGTTTTCAACAACAGTGTCTCCGTTCCATTATGGAAACTCAGTGGCAGGACTTCAAGACAAATACAGAAGTTCTGGAAGAAGGGGGCTTGCCAAGCATTAAGGGCAGGACATGTGTTACGTATGGATGATGAGAGGCTGCCAAAAGCATTGTTCTATGGGGAACTTTGCCAGGGCACGCAAGCGCTACATGGACCAGCTAAAGAAACAGTTGATGAGAGTTGATATTAACCCTCAAGTCTGGGGGATTCTGGCAGTTGATTGACCCAGTGGAGAAACATCACATTGAAGCCTGCCAGGGAATTTGAGGAACACAGAGTGAAAACTACCCAAACGAAACATAAATGAAAGAAGGAACTGGCTGCTCAAGTACCCAACGATAGTGACACAACCTTTCCCTGTCCCATCTGCTCTAAAGTCTGCAACTCTAAGATAGAGCTTGTCTAAAGCTTGCCGCTTTAGACAAAATCCTTCTCATTGATCTTCGGACACAAGGAATATGCCAATAAATATTGTTAACAATGTTGAAAACGTTGTTGTGCCTGTTGTCTTAATTCTTCCAAACTTTTTTACCAGCAGTGTATATTTTTCAAAAGGATGAATAATAATTTTATTTTATGCAATGCAGGATTGCTCATCCCTAAACCAGAATCATGTGTACCTGAAATACAAACATTATAATCAGTCTGATATGTATTGCTTTTATCTGTCTTCTATATTAATATTTTTCATGCAGTTTAACCAGGTTAGAAAAATAACAACTGTTTCTCTTTAGCTCGTGGGAACACTACTGTGTGTGGAGAGTACAACTTTGCAGCTGATCCTGAAGCAGCTTATATTGTCCTGAATGAATTCATTTGCCCAATTTATATTGCAACCTGGGAGTTCACCTGTCGCAGTAAATTACCCTGGGTGAGATCCTCATGTCTTAAAAAAAATACAATAATGCATATAGATGATTGTGTATAATGTAAATACAACTGTTGGTGTTTATAGATTCTTGTACACACAGCATCCATGTCATATAATGTTTGTGTGTGTCTGTTTCAGGAGTTCTGTGATGGTTGGCTGGCCCAGGACACAGATAAAGCTCGCTTTATGAAGCGGATATTTAAGCACAGCATGGAGTCCACCTACAGCGAGAGGATTGAGAAGGAGCTGGTGGATGGGCAGGGATTCATCTCCTGTGACTCTTATGCCATGGCAGCGGCCATAGATGATACATTTATTATTGAAAACGAACACAAAGCGGTCACTGTGGAGCTTGCAGGAAACTGCTGCCGGGGAATGATGGTTGTAGATCACCTCGAACTTCTGAAGAAGACTCACAAAGCCCACATATTGAAGAAGGTCGACTTGGAGAAGTTTAAAGTGCTCATGATGAATGCTTTGAAATAAATGTTCATTAGCAGCCATGTCCATAATTGCATCATGTTGTTATATTTTTTTTTATAAACAACTTTGTAGACAATTGTTTGCCAATGGCTACTTTAGCTAATCACACAAGCACAAACTAATTTTTACTCAAATCATAAAAACACTGGTACCACAGTACAGATGCTAATAACATGGTACTAAAAGATTACCACATTTTCGTGTCATGGTATTCCAAAGTAACCATAATTATATCATTAGAACATTCAGTTTTGATTTGAGTGATGATCATATACATTTATTTAATAAATAGTTAATTGTATCCTTTAAAATTATATAAAAGTACCAACTGACAGGATTTCCTGTATAGTTTAAAGGAAATTATGCAAAATCCACTTTTACATGGTGTTTGGACATAAATGTGTGTTAGTAGTGTATGAACAAAACCACCCTACAATGATAAAAATCCACCCACTCCTTTTTTTTATCCCCATTAAACCAAAGCAGTCTCTCCGATCAGTGTGATGTCACACTACTAAGGCCCCGCCCACAGTCACTGACTGACAGTCCTGCATTACCATAGTTTCCACCCTTAGCAAGGACTCAGTGGATTAGTTTCATTTTTGAAGGTAATGCGCACCAAAATATACCTAAATTCCTTTATGTCTGAGAAAATCATTTCACTCCAGACTGCTACGTGAACGAGGGGCAATTAAAGGCAGGCTTTTGCTGAAAAGTTGTTAATCAAGGATGAGTCTGTACCAACTGTTCATGATCCAGCTTCACCTCCCAAAAAAAAAAAAACTAAAGCTATTGTCAAGCTATAATAAATGATCTGTGGGAACTGAAACTTCATAGACACATTCTGGGGACACCAGACTTATATTACATCTTGTGAGACGGGGCATAAGCCCTTTAATTCATTGGCGGTAAGCTGTTATTAATGCAGTTTCATTCCAACCACTTGTAGCTGCTAAAATGTGAAATTTCAAAGCATAGTCTGCAACAGGAAGTTTACCTTGTAAACTGAAGAGTTGATCATGCATGGAGTGTGCCCACTTCCTTGAAGTGGTTGGTAAATGCTGCCATAGAATTTGTTATGGGTCTATAAGCTTCCCAGATGGAATTTGCCCATTGCAACACTACCGAATATACATATGAGAATCTTTGCTCAATCTGTTGGATATAACTGTGGTTGCATCTTGAAGAATAGTGAACTTTGGAGAAGGAACCCGCTGCAACAAAGGTAAGGTGACTGGTGGTCTGAGTGTTTGTTTGGCATTTGTACCAGATCAGTGAATGGATCGGGAGTTGGATTCTGGATCACTAGCTTCTGTTCCTCATTGCATTGTTAGGTCTGGTCTTCTGTCACAATAACAGAAGGAGATGACTCAGAATGTAAAGTAAAAGACACTATCTTTATTCACAGGAGGTTCAATGAAGCAGCATGGTCCACAGATGAGTATGGAATTCAAAGTAGCAGGTTTGCACTTAGCTTGATCATTCACAGTTCTTTGTTTGTTGCAGGTTCTGACTGGTGTGCGGCGTAGACAAAGTATGGGCTGGAAGTGAAGTAGTGAGTTTCCAAAGTGAGTAGTCGGGTAAGTCTTTCCATAAGTGGCTGTATATATATGAGTCCCAATGAGCATGTGCAGGTGATTAGAATAGACATGAAGTCTACATGTACCACACAAGAGGAGCATGTTTCATGTCTGATTCATCTCAATTTAAGACCCAAGGGTGGATTTCAAGATGGACTTCCCAGATCCCAAATGGGAAATGCCTCATGAGAGTTTAATAGAAGGCAACAGATTGATTAATTGATTTTTACAGAGCCCTTAAATGAACATGGTGATGGGAAAAATATGAGACGGGAGGAAAAATTATGTTTCAATGCTTTTGTTTATTCATTTGAAATTATATTTCGAAAGTATTGCGTTCCCAGAGAAACTTTGCATTGGCTTGCAGAACTATTGCATTCTCTCGCAAAAGTATTGCCGTCTCCTGAGAAGAGGATAAGAAATATTTTAGGTCTAATAAGAATAAAATAAATCTTTAAAGATAATATAAGAAACCTTTTATAATCTTTTTCTATTTCCATCATTTTGTATGGCAAATAAATGCATAGAACCAGCTCAGTTCAACTATGCACTGCCAATACTAGTTTTATATAGTTAGTTTACAAATATAAGGATTTAAAAAAAAAAAAAAATCATAACAAACATTACTCATAACACAAACTTTTGAAAACTGTATTTAATAGATCATTAAATGTTAATGTAGGCCTATATACCCAAAAAATATTGAAAACACATTAGTCACAGCACATTTTTGTAACCTATATTTTTTCTTATTGGATACATTTGTCTAATAAAAGAGGATACATTAAAACTATTACAAAAGTAACATCATCCAGCAATCTCTAAAAAATAACGGGGGGGGGGAAATTATCTTGAAAATACATACTACTGTGATTGGTCCAGAACAACTCATTATTTCGGTGTGACCCAGAAATAAGTCTGTTGGCGCCTCAGTGACTACTTCACTCAGAGAAGCTGTCAACCTCAGCTGTCAATCATGACGTCTCACCCTGTTCTTATAGCATCAAATAACTGCATAATATGACAAAAATTGTCTTTGGAAAAAAATATTTGAAGTGTAATTGAATTGTTTTGTTTGTCTCGCGTCCCACTGGTGTACATGGAGAGGGCGGGGTTTATGACCTATACTGCATCCAGCCATCTGGGGGCGATCGAGACGCTTTGGTTTCTCTTTTCAGGACTCTTGTGGCATGCTTGGTTGTTGAAAGTGAAAGTGACGTCCCAATTTCCCACCCATCCTAGAGCACATAGAGCCGTGAGTATTGAATAACATGCTTTAAAACATCCCACTAAAGCCATATGCATGCCACTGTTGTTTAATGCTGTTATAAGAGCGTTCTTAAACGAAACCATCATTAAGATCCGCTCTAGACGCCTCAGTTCACCGCTTCTTGCAGTCGGAATGAGAACCATGAACGAATCATTTATCCTGGTGTTGCGAATGGTTCATTAACAATATCTGACTCAAAAGATCAGATTCGTGTTGTCGTGTAGCATTAGGCTTGTTTGAGATGCGTCGCATCTTAAATTCAGCGTAGGCGGCTGCAGTGAGGGAGGAGTAAAAAATGCAGGCAAGACGGACAGTTCTCTGATCTCGTAGGTGTCATATCCTCTACGACAGTGGTTCCCAAACTGGGGTACGCGTACCCCCGGGCAGTCCCGGCGCCATGGGCGGGCATTGGGGGCCCTGGCCCGCCCTGTGAGTCACTAGTGCCCGCCCTGGATGAGTCGACAACTCCACGTCCCACCAACCACCAGTCCTTGCTTTTTTTAATCAATAGGCTACTGTCATCAAAAGTTATCGTTTTGTATCATAACTACCGGATAAAAATGTGTTTGATCTGATTTAAAAAAATAAAATAAAATAAGATAAAATAAAATAAACGGATTTGATTGGTTTGTAAATATTGAGCGCGGAAATGTTTGGTTGTGTGCTAAGCATAGTGCTGTCGCTTAATGTTAGCAGTCATTTTTTAAACAACTGCTGAACTATCTCGTGTGACAGTGTCTGAGGATATACCAATCAAAGACCACCAAAGTTGGCAGGAGAGATAAGCGAGGTAATGTTAGGCGAAAGCCCGAGTGTTGCTGTGAGACTGAGACATATCCAGCTGCAGACCCGCAGCACCACAGTTTCAGAACCGCAGCCACAGAGACTGACGCGCTTCTACTATGATATTTGTCTGAACTATTTTCGCTGCTAAAACAGAACAGAAACAGTCAAAATTGCGTCTAAAATGTAAGTACATTCATATTACTGCCATATGAAATCAGTGTCACATTTTCAGTCGTGGTATTATTCGACACTCTTGGTCGTGTGATGTTGTTTAAATATACAAACTCCACATTTGAATTTTTACTGCAGTATTCAGCCGCGGCTCGTCTGGGTGGGGCATAGCCCAACAAAATATTCATCCAAAAATAGACTGAAATAATAATATATTGTAAATGTGTCCAGCATTCTGCAACAAATATTTTTTCAGATTTTCTAGTCGTAAAGTGAGCAGGGTATATTAAAATATAGCGTAAGGATTCGGCAGGCATGAATCATGATAAGCGGGGCAGCCTGTCTCAGAGCCCTCCCAGCTCTACAGCGCCCCACAAATTTCCAATGTAAACCTATGATGAAAACCTGTGGTAAAAAAAAAATGGAACTGCAGCACCCATTTGAGCAGCCGTTTGAGCAGATTTCTGGCTGCCCCGCTTACTTCCAAGTGACGTTATGTCACGTAAACCTCGCTCTAGGTCAAGACAACATCAGTCCGTTTCACATATGTGTCTGTATCAGGTCAGTAACTAGTTGGCATGTCTGTTCTTCCTAATTGGAGTAGCGTATTAAATAAATTAGAGGATAAACCCTTTAGTTCATGTGAATAGATTCTACATACAGTAGTTCTGTTGTGTTTGTTTTATGTTTTTCTGAGAATAGACTTTTTTCTTCGCTGGAATTCCTACATACCTTGTAACATCCTAAAACAACATTTGTCATGCTGCGCTCATTTGTTTCGATTTCTCCTCGAGAGGCAGCGCGAGCGCCTCAACAACGCAACATTTTGTTAGCGTCAGTACATTACATCAGCGTCAGCCTATATATTATTATGCACTATCGATAATATCGATATTATTATGCACTAAGCCACTTAGACTAAATTAATGCAGAAGCATTATCGCATTTTGGTGATTCTCTAGTCATTTTTTTTTTGTTATTGGCGTTTTAATCAGGCCAGGCAAGTAAAATTCTCTTTCACTTGCCCCTTTAAAAAACCAACTTGTCCCGGGCAATGTCGAGCCCATGCGACGTGTTTAGTTCTTCCTCGGTTTTTTTTTTTTTTTTTTTTTGTCCATTTAATTCATAATTAATGTTATTATGCAATAAGGTTGATTTGTGCCCCCCTGAAAAAAATGTAATGCCCGTCCGTGAATTTGTGTCTGGCGCCGGGTCTGCCCCCGGGGGTACGTGAGGTGACAAAAGGGGGTACGCGAACAAATGCTGAGTAGTTCATTTAATTCTACTTTAAAATAATATTAAAATCGAGCATGTATTTCTAAATGCCAAAATGTCATAAATCCAGTACATTTAATCAAATTACCTCATCATTTGCAGTCAAAAACGACTGTATCCACACAAGCAGCATCCATATGATAGATTGCGTGCAGATTCTGCTGCCTTAAATCACGCTAAATTACTGCCGTTCTCGACAATGCACCTTTGTAAAAGTGGGGATTTAGCTTATTCGCACTAAGAACAAATATAGACACAGATAGTGGATTGATATCGATTTAAGACTCAAACTTTCTTCGATACAAAAACATAGGCCTACCTTGTGTGAGTTCTTGTATTTAATATTGATAACGAGCAAGAATGCAATTGTTCCCAAATATCCACATGACTGCGAACGTGACATTATTATACAACAGGTCAAAAAATAAAACGTACATTTTAAACACAGTAGTAGCCTATTTACTGTATTTTGCAATGAAATAATAGTTTTAACGAAAACCACAGCAGAACTACAACACACGTCTGTGTTTCGCGAACAATTCTGCGGCTTTGAACGAATCGTGAGAGTCAATGATTCAATGATTCATTCACAGCCACTTGCTTCGTTACTGAATGAATGACTCGATGACTCACTCATAAAAACAGTGACTTGCTGCCATCTGCTGGCGGTTTTAGTTTAATATTTAAAAGTTTTACTTAGTTTCACCATCATTGCATATTTCTCTATTGAACATTTTTTATTTAAAACATTATTTATTTTATAAAATTATTCATAAAGGTAAAAAAAATGCACTGGAAAATCAATTTAGGGGCAAATATTGTCCCTTAATGGAAAAGGTGTGACTGCAGTCGAAATGGAAGAGAGGGGGTACGCAGAAGGATGGTAATGCCTTCAGGGGGTACTCCAAGCAAAAAAAGTTTGGGAACCACTGCTCTACGAGAACAAAGGCGAATATCGCGGGATTCACACTCATTTGCTGTGTTACTGATAAACTGGAATTTAAGTTCTGTTGTTTTTATATGAACATATACATAATCAACATTACACCCAAAGTACTTGTTACTTATTTCCATTCAAAAGGCGTGTTTATCAACCATTTTTATTTTAACTACATACATGTTTTTATATATTTTTATAAATATGACAACAATCACAAACCATAGAGAGATCGCACTGTCAGAGAGTTTGGGAATATTTACACATAATTTATACACATTAAAACACGATATTAGAGTTTTAAAATCAAACATTTTAAGAGATCGATACATCACTGTTGTTTAAACCAACGAGCATTAAAGGGTTAGTTCACCCAAAAATGAAAATAATGTCATTAATTACTCACCCTCATGCCGTTCCACACCCGTAAGACCTTCATTCATCTTCGGAACACAAATTAAGATATTGTTGATGAAATCCGATGGCTCCGTGAGGCCTGCATAGCCAGCAATGACATTTCCTCTCTCAAGATCCATTAATGTACTAAAACATATTTAAATCAGTTCATGTGAGTACAGTGGTTCAATATTAATATTATAAAGCGACTGAGAATATTTTTGGTGCGGCAAAAAAAAAAATAAAAAAATTAAATAACTTATTTAATGATGGCTGATTTCAAAACACTGCTTCATGAAGCATCAGAGTGTTATGATTCTTCTGTGTCGAATCAGCGGTTCGAAGCACCAAAGTCACGTGATTTCATCAGTTTGGTGGTTTGACACGTGATCCGAATCATGATTCGAACCGCTGATTCGACACAGAAGATTCATTATGCTCCGAAGCTTCCTCAAGCAGTGTTTTGAAATCGGCCATCACTATATATGTCATTATTTTGTTTTGGTTTTTTTGCCGCACCAAAAATATTCTCATCGCTTTATAATATTAATATTGAACCACTGTACTCACATGAACTGATTTAAATATGTTTTTAGTACATTAATGGATCTTGAGAGAGGAAATGTCATTGCTCCCTATAGAGGCCTCACTGAGCCATTAGATTTCAACAAAAATATCTCAATTTGTGTTCCGAAGATTAACGAAGGTCTGACGGGTGTGGAACAACATGAGGGTGAGTAATAAATGACAGAATTTTCATTTTTGGGTGAACTAACCCTTTAAGCTGTGTCGTCAGCAAGTCGTTTCCCATCGTTGTTTTGATCAGTCCAGTCGGTGAGTATGAGGTCTCTGTGGAACAAAAGTGGACGTTACTGAATTTGTGGGTGTTTTCAAACTGGTGGGTATCTCATGCAATGAAAATGATCCCCTTCACCCGACCCCACCCCTAAACCCTACCCACACTCTGACTTGGACAAATCAGGTAACACTCTCAAAAACGCCCCTCTGTTTATGGCCTCGCCCACCGATCTGGTAACTCCCATTACTGTCCTGCAGAGACCCATACTTGCAGTTGGTGGAGAGCAACTGCGCCCGACTGCAGAATCCGATATGTCCACCTTGTCATCGCGAGAGGTTTTTGAAATTCGTCAGCACAACATCAGAGCAAGGTGGCCCACACTCGGACACATTTCTTACCGGCATGCATCTCGCAGTGATCACCGGTGATCGGTTCTGCGCAGATAATGCAACATTTCTGCTACGTCCTCCAGAAGTTGCATGCTGCATACGTCATCAAGGATGTCTTATTTAGTAATAAAATTGAGTGTTATTTCTCGTGATGTGTAAAATACTGTAATTTATTTCTTACTTTGCACTCTAACGGTTACTTTTCTTTTCTGCAGCCTTTAAATGCGACCATCAGAAGACACAGGATTCGAAATGAGATGCAGCAATCAGATGTTGATGAAAAACACAGATTAAGAGGAAGAAAGAAGAAGAAGATCCGATTAGCGGAAAGTCAGTATCCACGGACACCTTTAGTGTGGACAATAATTTACACCTAAACAATAACCCTAACCACTGAGTCAAAACATACAGTTAATGTTTATACAAGGTAATTATTAATGTTATGGTCATTCTACACTCTACCCAGCTTTGAATGTTCAACTTTCACTAGCCTGGATATTAAAACAGGATACACTATTAAAGGTGCTAAAGAGGGATGTTTTGTTTTATACATTTTTGCAATATTACTTGAAACTGTCTTTACTAACTGATAAAAGACTATTTATTAAGTGCACTGAAAGGAATAATATTAATATACATCATCTGTGCACGAGGTAGGGCCTTAAAAACATCAGCCAATCGTTTACGCGATCATCGCGTAAACGATTGGCCCTCTGGCTTGTCAATCACTGCCATGATGTTCCTCGCTCCAGTAACTTTCCACACTCTACAGGCGCCGCATGCAATGTTTTTGTCAGGAGACAGGAGTAACAACTGAGTTACCTGCGGTGAGTCCGACATAATGAATCCACTAACACGACACAGCGAATGCCGGTGGTAAACACTCGTGTTCCAATACTCGTGCACGAGTTTTGGGAGGCGTTCCCTCGAAATCATTTCAAAAACTCACTAACAGTCTTTGGTTTCTCAGTCGATGAAAACATCCTCTTTAGCACCTTTAACTGTTGTTAACTAAATGCCTTTTGTTGTCATGTTGTTGTGTAGAAGCCAGCATGAAGAAACTGCTTGTGGACGTGGACTGTGGTGTGGATGATGCTCAGGCTCTCATGATGGCTTTGGCAGCGCCGGACGTGCAGATCCTGGGCATCACTTGCGTTCAGGGCAACACTTCAGTAGAAAATGCCTGCAAGAATGTCCTGCGTGTCCTGAAAGTGTGTAAGCATCTGGAGGTGAGATATGATTAAAAGTCAGTACATACCACAATGAGATAAACATTTTTACTTTTAAAGGGTTAGTTCACCCAAAAATGAAAATAATGTAATTTATTACTCACCCTCATGTCGTTCTACACCCATAAGACCTTTTGTTCATCTTTGGAACACAGATTAAGATTTTTTTTAATGAAATCCGATGGCTCAGTGAGGCCTCTATTGACAGCAATGTCACTGAACCTCTCAAGGTCCAGAAAGCTACTAAAGAAAACAGTTCATGTGAGTACAGTGGTTCTACCATAATAGTATAAAGCGACGAGAATACTTTTTGTGTGCCAAAAAAAAAAAAAGATTGCCGATTTCAAAACACTGCTTTGAAGCTTCGGAGCTAAACTCCGAATGTAGAGTTCCACATAGACTCCATTGTCAAAAACTCCATTGCCAGCAGAGATATATACTGTACGGATAGTCCGGACTGCTGAGCGAATCACTGGTACTACCTTCCCCACTTTCCAAGAACTGTACTCATCCAGAGTGAGTAGAAGGGCTGGCAAAATCACTCTAGACCCCCAGTGTTTCCCACAGGATTTTGTGAGACTGTGGTGGGTGGACATTGGTCCCTCTAGGGGGATCCGGGGGCATGCCCCCTGGAGGAAAATTTTGTACATTTTAAATTTAAATGCATAAATCTGGTGCAATCTGAGAGCAAAATTAAGTGACTAGATCAATGAAGAAATTAGTTTTCTTGTAAACAATTTGTGCTCTAATAGTAATTTATTTATTGGTGATGGTAGGGCACATTTGTCGCATACACAAGATGTTTCACAACATATGTTTCTTTTCACTTTTAAATTCCAGTTATTGTGCAAGTGACGCAAATTCATAGTCCTTGTGTTATGCGATCTAACAGACACCCTGTAGCCAGTATGATGACATCGTTAAGAAACAGCAATAAACTCCAACAAGATAAAGTAATTTTATGCAAATCCACAGCCCTTTATCTACATATCAAGTATTATAATGGGAATATATCATATTGGAGAGTTTTACCGTGCTGACTGTTGTTACAGAACACGACACGCTGCTTGAGTGCTGAACAGAGAATGATTGACAGCTGTGGCAGAGGGAAGACGAGTTTCTGACCGTGAATTTAACGATGTTCTCCCTCACATGAAGCTATGGAATGGCTTCAGATTAATTTGAATATAGTGCACGAAAATTTAATTTGTGCTAGTCTACTTATTTTGCTCTATGACTCCCACTTTTGCCATAAAAAGTGCAATTATCAGACGGTTTTTTAAATATCGCTTCAAACCTAATTTCCGTTTCATTTTGAGACTGTGGCGGGACAAATTAGAATGTGGCGGGCCGCCACAGTCTAGTCAATGTATGGGAAACACTGAGACCCCTCACACCCAGGCCACTTACTCTTTCAACTTTTGCCATCTGGTCAGTGCTACAGAGCACTGGACACCAGAACAGCCAGGGATAGGAACAGTTTCTTCCCTCAGGCAATCCATCTCATGAATGAACAGTTAACGCCCCCACTTGGCAATAAACGTGCAATACACAACACTATTTATACATTTATTTAAAGGTGCCCTAGATTCAAAAATGGAATTTACCTCGGCATAGTTGAATAACAAGAGTTCAGTACATGGAAATGACATACAGTGAGTCTCAAACTCCATTGTTTCCTCCTTATTATATAAATAATATTTAAAAGACCTCCGAAGAACAGGCGAATCTCAACGTAACACTGACTGTTATGTAACAGTCGGGATCATTAATATGTACGCCCCCAATATTTGCATATATTGCATAATACTTGCAATATTTGCCAGCTCATGTTCAATGCAATAGACAAGGGCAGAACGTCTGGATGTGCACAGCTGAATCATCAGACTAGGTAAGGAAGCAAGAACAATAGCGAAAAATGGCAGATGGAGCAATAATAACTGACATGATCCATGATATCATGATATTTTTAGTGATATTTGTAAATTGTCTTTCTAAATGTTTCGTCAGCATGTTGCTAATGTACTGTTAAATGTAGTTAAAGTTACCATCGTTTATTACTGTATTCACGCCACGGAGACAAGACTGTCGTTATTTTCATTTTTTAAACACTTGCAGTCTGTATAATACATAAACGCAACTTAATTCTTTATAAATCTCTCCAACAGTGTGTAATGCTAGCTTTAGCCACAGAGCACCATCAAACTCATTCAGAATCAATGTAAACATCAACATAAACACTGTACTTATGCAATTAGACATGCTGCATGACGAATACTTTGTAAAGATCCATTTTGAGGGTTATGTTAGCTGTGTGAAGTTTTTTTATGTTGTTTAAGGCAAGCGCGAGCTCTTGGGGCGTGGAGCACGAGAATTAAAGGGGGCGCGCGCTGAATCGGTGCATAGTTAAAGATGCCCCAAAATAGGCAGTTAAAAAAATTAATAATAATAAAAAAAAAATCTATGGGGTATTTTGAGCTGAAACTTCACAGACACATTCAGGGGACACCTTAGACTTATATTACATCTTTTAAAAACATGTTCTTCAGCACCTTTAACCAGTGTTGGGCACGTTACTTTAAAAAAGTAATTAGTTATAGTTACTAGTTACTTCTCACAAATAGTAACTGAGTTAGTAACTGAGTTACATCATTATAAAAGTAACTAATTACCAGGGAAAGTAACTATTGCGTTAAAAAATTAAAATGTCAAATAACTTGAATGCCCCCATTATTAAATATAAGTCTAAGAATAAATTACTCTTGAACCGACTCGTGACTCATGATCCGCTCTTGCTTATGAAATTTCTCTGTACTGTACAATACGTGTTGGTAGCCATTAAAGAAAATGTAGTTTCATATTTATGTTTAAATAGTCCTGTTATGTTTTAAATTAATTTACTTGATTATGAAAAGTGAACAGCATGAGTAAGATGCATCATAAGATGTGTAATATATCGGGAGACATGGAGTGGGTCAGACATGATTTTGACCACTTAATTAAGTTATGTTTTATAGAAAGCCTCTCTTTAAACTGAATTTCGTTTTGTAAAAATTGTATCTTAATTTTAATCAATGTTTCATCAACCAATTGCCTGGATTTAATAAATAAGAAGCAAATATAGCAGACAATATAATCATGGATGCGTGGGCGCGATCACTGGCGCGTGAACTGGAGCGTGTCTTATAAATGAACCGAAACTCAGCGTATGAGAAATATATCTATATAAAGCTTGAAATATCTAAAAACGAAAAGAAAAAGGCTACTCTGATTATGTAGCCTAATCCGAATGAAATGTACATTTTCTCTCTAAGCGCGTCTGGTATGCGGAGATGATGAGAGTCAGCAATGTCAACTTCATCTTCGCAGCCGACACTCATTCAGAAAACATTACTTTATTAATAAACAATTAAAATGTCTTCTTGCTGTTTTGGTCACATTCATAATTATTACTTTTGCCGGTTCTTTATGGCAAGCTTTATGCGTGCGCTTGAGTGCCTTTATTACATAAACGCTCATTATTATGGTTTATTCTCTTCAGTATTTAAGAAATTAAATTAATATAAATGTGATTAGTCAACTAATGGCTTAAATTAACAACTACTAGTCGACTAGAAAAACTTATTTCACAAATTTTCGATCCAGCATGTCACAAAGGGTATTCTAGCTTGAGCTCGCGCTCAGCTCGCATGCTCTGACACCATAGTCTGACACACACACGGAGCATCGTACATTATCAGTTTAAAATTATATTTGTGTATGACTAACCGCAGCACACACCAGAGAAAAAACTTTGCAGGTCCAATGGCTGAGAGAGAGTCTACTCGGATGAAAACCGCTTCAGTGAGTTAAATTATAGTAACGCGGCATTTTTTGCCAGTAACAGTAACGGGAGAAAAAGTAATTTGTTTGATTACTCGTTACTGAAAAAAGTAACGGCATTAATAACGCCGTTTATTTATAACGCCGTTATTCCCATCACTGTATTTAACACCTCTTCATACACACTACTACTTACGTTTGCATTTGTACATAACATACCAGTACATACATATACTGTCTGTTGTGTATTTTTGTATATTGTCATTTTTTTGTATATTTTATTTTCTATTTGTTCTATTTTTATTTTTTTATCTGTGTCTTATCACTGTCATTCTGTTTGTGCTGTAGAAGCTTCTGTCAAAACAAAAATAATGACTTTATTCAACAAATTCATCTGTCTCCTGTCATACTTCTGTGCTGTTTTCTTTGCAGAGCTTCAGTGTTTATATCAGAACAGTGGCTCAGTATTGGCCGGATCTGGTCACATGAGCAGCACGATGCATGCTTGTGATGCTGACGCAGGAGCCAGCCAATACTGAACCACCGTTCAGACACAAACACTGAAGCTCTGTAACAAAAATGTTCAGTAATATATATTCTGTTATAATTCCATCTGTTTGCATAGATATTTTGAGATTAAATAACTCCAAGAATATTTTTTCTTACTGCAAAGTAATGTGTTGTAATGTGTATCCAGGACATGACAGCCATTACAGCATAATCAGAAAACCTGACTGTGTCTCTGAATTACTAGATTCCTGTATTTCGTGGAGCAGCTAATTCACTCTTGGGGCAAACCGTCGGTTCTGGAGATTTTTACGGCAAAGATGGACTTGGAGACGCCCCAGATCCCGAAGCTCCTGGTCTGGAACTTGTCCAGAAAGAGATCGCTGCGTCAGCCATGATCCGAATAGTCAATGAGAATCCTGGAGAGGTGTATATGATTATACAATATATTATTGTACAGTATATTATTGAATATTGATTAATGGAAATAACATGCATTTCAAGTATTTACCTTGTGTTGTTCCTGCCTCTCTAAGGTGTCTTTAGTGGCCACGGCTCCGCTAACGAATGTGGCTTTGGCGGTGAAACTGGACCCCTCATTTCCCCAGAAACTCAAAGGCCTTTACATTATGGGTGGCAATACAGACTGTGAGTCCCTAAATCTTACTTTACATTTACTGTTTTATCAGAATAAGACAGGCAATATATCCAATATTAGAGCTGTTATGTTTCATTTATTTCAGTAAAGTCTAATGTGACAGCTTTGATGAACTGATTCAAAGTAAATCTCTACAATCAATGTTTCTCTAAAAACAGACTTTTATTTTGTTGTGATGTCAGTTTAGCTGCAATGATAGCTTCTCTCAAATAAATCTAAATGGTCACTTTAAACAGACTTTAAACGTGTTCTCAAACATGTTATTAATTATGGTTCTTATTGTTATCAATGTTGAAAACAGTTGTGCCTGTTCTGTCTTCATTCTTCCTAATTTTTGACCAGTAGTGTATATTTTTTCAAAAGGATGTTTATTTTATGCAATGCAGTATTGCTCATCCCTAAACCAGAATCATATGTATTGCTTTTATCTGTCTTCTATATTAATATTTTTCATGCAGTTTAACCAGGTTAGAAAAATAACAACCGTTTCTCTTTAGCTCGTGGGAACATCACTGTGTGTGGAGAGTACAACTTTGCAGCTGATCCTGAAGCAGCTTATATTGTCCTGAATGAATTCAGTTGCCCAATTTATATTGCAACCTGGGAGTTCAGCTGTCGCAGTCAATTACCCTGGGTGAGATCCTCATGTCTTAAATACAGTGAAGCATCTAGATGATTGTGTATAATGTAAATACAACTGTTGGTGTTTATAGATTCTTGTACACACAGCATCCATGTCATATAATGTTTGTGTGTGTCTGTTTCAGGAGTTCTGTGATGGTTGGCTGGCCCAGGACACAGATAAAGCTCGCTTTATGAAGCAGATCTTTCAGAAGATCATGGATTCCAGCAAGAAGCCTGAAAAGGAGCTGGAGGAGGGACAGGGATTCATCTCCTGTGACTCTTATGCCATGGCAGCGGCCATAGATGACACATTTATTATTGAAAACGAACACAAAGCGGTCACTGTGGAGCTTGCAGGAAACTACTGCCGGGGAATGATGGTTGTAGATCATCTCGACCTTCTGAAGAAGAATCACAAAGCCCACATCTTGAAGAAGGTCGACTTGGAAAAGTTTAAAGTGCTCATGATGAATGCTTTGAAATAAATGTTTATTAGCAGCCGTCTCTGTAACAGGAAGATTGTTTCTGTGCACTGTCACATCCATTAAGGGTCAAACAGTGGAGTGTGTGCAATCTTACAAGTACTTGGGGACAATCATTGATTTGAAGTTGAGTTTTGAAGTCAACTGCGAAGCAGTGTGTAAAAAGGGACATCAACGTCTGTTTTTTTTTTTTTTTTTTTTTTTAAAGAAAATTGATAAATTGATAAAACTGCTGATTTTTGTTTTATTGTGCTTTTATTTAATCTATTTTGTCATTTCTTTGGTGTCCTGGTATGGGAATTTATCTTTAAAGAGCAGGAACTCTATTAACCAAATTGTGAATAGGTCTGAACCCTGCTTCACTGTATACCAGGCAGGTTCAGCAAATGGGTATTTCAATTTTAAGGGACAGGCAGGATCCCCTGTATTATGAGTTCCAGCTCTTCCTTCTAACTGACAGTTTAGAATACAACAGTGTACAACAAAGCAGTACAAGCTTTGTTCCAGGAGTGATTCATCTTTTAAATAGTAATAAGATGAAGTTATGGGTTTATTTATTACAGTGTTTTTAAGATCCCATTAGTGAGGTTTTGTTTTAAAATGTTAAATGTTAAAAAGTTTTGCTACGGTTACTCCTGTTGTGTACACTACGGCGACGTTTTTTAACTTCGAAAAAGGAGACTTTCTAAAAGGCTGCAGAGCCCGTTTTAGTTTGAAAACGCTGGGGTTGCGTTTCAGTGTTAACGTACCAAAACAACCCTGCTGAAAAAAACAATAGAAACCATTACAGAAATCTTAATGGTTTCCACTACAAAACCATTACAAACCATCAGCCATTAACCATTAAAACCATTACAAAATGGTTTCCATTACGTAGTGTGTTTTGGGCACATTCCATTAGGATTTATTGGTTTGTATTGGTTTCCATTACAGATTTGTATTGGTCTTTATTTGCAAATATTTAATGGTTCCCATTGTAGTTTTCGTATTGGTTCTAATGGTTCCATTATAAATTTGTATTGGTTTTTATTTGCAAATATTTAATGGTTCCCATTGCAGTTTTTGTATTGGTTCTAATGGTTCCATTACAAATTTGTATTGGTCTTTATTTGCACATAATGGTTCTTCCCATTGCAGTTTTTGTATTGGTTCTAATGGTTCCATTATAAATTTGCATTGGTCTTTATTTGCAAATATTTAATGGTTTCCATTGCAGTTTTTGTATTGGTTCTAATAGTTCCATTACAAATTTGTATTGGTCTTTATTTGCACATATTTAATGGTTTCCATTGCAGTTTTTGTATTGGTTCTGATTTGTATGTTTAACTGGTAGCTGTTAATTAGGCCATTGATTAATGAAGTAATTTAAATTATTACTACAATTATACACTGGTTTTCTCCTTGTGGCTTAAAAAAACCCCTCAAGAATATATAATTTTAATTGATATAAACTGCACACCAACTTTTCAATAGCTAACTGTTCAGGTTGTGTTTTGCAAAGAATCAAGAACATGAAACTGAAATCAAAATTATACTTGGATCAAGACCATCTTTTTTACTAAACCCAGCTGGAAATAAACATCTGACAAAAATTATTAACATGATATTTTTTATTATTTAATGTGTAATAGAAATACAAGAACTATGAACTGTGTTTGTGGCTTCACTGTATCCACTGTGGCTGACTTAGACCTGCAAAAAGGAGGAGAATTCATTAGGACAATGTACCTCTTAAACCACATTACCAGTACATGAGATTATCCATACATTATATATTTATATGGGACTCTCAAAGAAGTTGCAAGAACATAGTTGTTGACACAACTTCATTATTTCATCCAACATATTTGGGTGTACTTTGAGCAGATTCAAGATGAATTTTATCCATTAGTCATGTCAGGTTCATAGCATGACAGTCATCTGTTAACCTTCTCCAGTTGTAGGTTAGTGATGCGCGGGTCGTCTCATAACCCGCGAACCCCGCAGGTCGGGTTGGGGCGGGATAAGAAATTGTCACTTTATTTGCGGGGCGGGTCATTAAAAAACAAAATTAAAAACAAATCCATATGTGTTGTGTGCAATTCCCTATAGCCTATATTAAATGTTTGGGAATATCTATTTTCATATTTTTTTTAGGTTCTTTGATACGGTTACAATATGAAGGCTGTAGCAACGTAACCATTTTGGAAACGAAGCGTAAATGTGAACATCAAAGATTTCTTATGCTGCTGCGCCCTCTATAGGACCAGCGACTAGTCGACGTCAAGCTTAAAGTCCCTGTAAAGCCCTATTAAAGTCTGTGTTCTGAGTATGTCACAGCACAGTAAAATGTGTTATTAACCACCCAGCCAAATTTGAATGATTAAAAAAAACGCCAAGTAAATTAAATAAATTATCAAAATCTTGAAAAAATTAGCAGTATTCTCTGCTCTCAAACGATGGGGGCGTGTCCGCTGTCGGCGCTGAAACCACACCCACTCGCGAGAGCTGCCGCCTCAACATATTTGTCTAATCAGTCAAACTCACTGATGCATATAAACAAAAGAATCACGTTAGAGGGTTGCAAAATTTAGTAGAGTTACTGTGGACCACCTACTAATTAAGCACACAAGGCAACATACACTCATTGGTGGGCATGTACTGCCGACTGTTGTCGAGTCAACAGGTGACGGCGCCGTGAGACGGGAGGCCGAGGCGGGAGATAGTCTGTTCAGCCCCATTGACCAATAACAGCAGATTGTCAGTGAATCCCAGTTGTCTGATGAAAGTTTGTAAAACTCTCCGGTGTAAAATTATCACAGCAGAGACTAATTGAATCCATCCCTTCTTCATATCAAATTTAAATAAGGAGAAAAAGCTTCTTTTGTATATTATCGCAACCAGGTAATATGCATTTGTGTGATGAAGGAATTACTAGCTAGCAAAATGTAGGCTGTATAACTAACAGTATTGACACTCGAGATTAAGCGGGCAAGCTGCTGTAGCGTTAGGGGTGGTGCCATGCTCGGTTACTCTAGTGCGTCAGACAGTTATATAGTGTTAGGGGCGTGGCCATGCTCGAGGGCTCCAGTGCGTCATCGAGCCCCCAGTTTAGCTCCGCCTTTTGTGAAAAGGTTCCTGATAATTTACTCACCCCCATGTCATCCAAGATGTTCATGTCTTTCTTTCTTCAGGCGAAAAGAAATTAAGGTTTTTGATGAAAACATTCCAGGATTATTCTCCTTATAGTGGACTTCAATGGAGCCCAAATGGTTGAAGGTCAAAATTACAGTTTCAGTGCAGCTTCAAAGCGTTCTACAGGATCCCAGATGAGAAATAAGGGTCTTATCTAGAGAAACCATAGCTCATTTTCCAAAAAAAATTATATATATGTTTTAACCATAAATGCTCATCTTGAACTAGCTCTCTTCTTCTCTATTAGACACTGCTAAGTGTATTACTGCCCTCCGCAGGCCAAAGTTTGAACTAACTGTTATATACTATTGAACTAACATATTGTATATAAAAATTAGGGCAGTCAGTGTTTCCCACAGGATTTTGTGAGACTGTGGTGGGTGTACATCGGTCCCTCTAGGGGGGTCCGGGGGCATGCCCCCCCGTAGGAAAATTTTGTACATTTTAAATTTAAATGCATAAATCTGGTGCATTCTGAGACCAAAATTTAAGTGATTAGATCAATGAAGAAACTTGTTCTCTTGTAAACAATTTTGTGCTTTAAAAGTAATTTATTTATTGGTGATGGTAGGGCACATTAGTCACGTACACGTATATAGTAGGCTAAATGAGTGGTTCATATGAGTAGTTCATAAGTGGTCAAACATGTAGATTAAACATTTAAACCATTAAAAATATGTACAAAAGGTTACCTTTATTGAATTTATTTATTAGTGGGGGCCTGTATCTATACATCTGTATATGTGCAACTAATGGTCACTCTTTGACAATCCAGAATGCACTAAACACACTACTTTATTATAGAGAAAAAAAAACAAATGATTAAAATTATATAATCATAAGATGACCAATAAATAAATAAATAAAAACTAGGTGACTACAGGGAGTGCAGAATTATTAGGCAAGTTGATTTTCTGATCATATTTTTTTCCCAAGCACATTTTACCAATTCCAATCCACATCAATCTTAATAACTACTATTAATATTGTTTTTAATCATTTATAAGTGATATATAATTGTTCATGAAGGCTGGAAATGAAAAATGCCTTATATTCAGGTGTGCAGAATTATTAGGCAAGTTTTCTTTTACAGGCAAAATGAGCCAAAAAAGAGATTTAACTCAGACTGAAAAGTCAAAAATTATTAAATACTCATGAGAAGGACGCAATACTAATGCAATACTAGAAATTGCAAAGTTAAAGCATGACCAAGGGACAGCAAAATGCTCATTGGGTCAGCGGGGTCAGACAAAAACAGGTGGAAAAGAAAAGACACGTTAACTGCAAAATAATTAAGAATTATGTGTGAAACCATCAGGAACCCTTTAGTCTCCAGCGCCACCATTTTCCAGAACTGCAACCTACCTGGAGTCTCCAGAAGTGCAAGGTCTCAGGATCTCAGAGACTTAGGTTAGCTAAAGAATCCTAAAAAATGACCCGCACTTGATAAGAATCACAAGCTGAAGTGTTATAAAATACATGAAGACTGGGTTTTTATAGGCCTTATAAACCGACAGCTTGAGAGTGACTCCTGAAGGACCAGCACCACATCCTCTTGTACCACTGTTTGAAGAATTTATCTTCCAGAATCTGGCAGTAAGTTTTGGAAGATCATTTTTAGTCCATCTCTGCAAGACAGACATTTCAGGATAAGAGATGGACTAAAAGTGAACTCAAACACCTTACTGCCAGATTCTGGATAAATTCTTCAAACAGTGGTACAAGAGGATGTGGTGCTGGTCCATCAGGAGTCATTCTCAAGCTGTCTGTCTATAAGCCCTATTAAAACCCAGTCTTCATGTATTTTATAACACTTCAGCTTGTGATTCTTATCAAGTGCAGGTCATTTTTTAGGATTCTTTAGCTAACCTAAGTCTCTGAGATCCTAACACCTTGCACTTCTGGAGACTCCAGGTAGGTTGCAGCTCTGGAAAATGGTGGCGCTGGAGACTAAAGGGTTCCTGATGGTTTCACACTTAATTCTTCACCTTAATTCTTAATTATTTTGCAGTTAACATGTGTCTTTTCTTTTCCACCTGTTTTTGTCTGACCCCGCTGACCCAATGAGCATTTTGCTGTCCCTTGGTCATGCTTTAACTTTGCAATTTCTAGTATTGCATTAGTATTGCGTCCTTCTCATGAGTATTTAATAATTTTTGACTTTTCAGTCTGAGTTAAATCTCTTTTTTGGCTCATTTTGCCTGTAAAAGAAAACTTGCCTAATAATTCTGCACACCTGAATATAAGGCATTTTTCATTTCCAGCCTTCATGAACAATTATATATCACTTATAAATGATTAAAAACAATATTAATAGTAGTTATTAAGATTGATGTGGATTGGAATTGGTAAAATGTGCTTGGGAAAAAAATATGATCAGAAAATCAACTTGCCTAATAATTCTGCACTCCCTGTATATAATTCAGCAGCAAAAATTATGCTGGCCTAATTCTTGAAAAAAATTTGCACAGAAATTTTATAAAATCCAAATGTTAAAAGTTTAAAATTACTATTTGTATTACGAAATGAAAAAATATATATTTATATTAGCTTTATATTTATATGTAAAAATTATATGTATTTATATTAATGTAAGATTAAAAGACATTCATTTTAAATGTATTGTGCAAATTTTTAATGGGGCAACAAGCTATAGATACGACAGAACAAAATAGGCTATTAATAATCTTTCAGTTCGCAAAACCAGCATAATATGAAACGCTTCAAAACAGCAGCACAAACCGCTTATGTGCATCCCGGTTGCAGAATAATGTGCTTGAAGCAATATGGAATCGCAGTGCGCAGTTGCGCTGCGCATTGAAAAGTTCACGGCACAAAGAGAATCTCTGTTTATATCTACATCTAAATTAACAGTTTATTAATCATATGTTTCTTCTCACTTTTAAATTCCATATATCGTGCGTGTGACGCGAATTAAGTCCTTGTGTTGTGCGATCTAACAGACACCCTGTAGCCAGTATGATGACATCATTCAGAAACGGCAATAAACTCCAGCAAGATAAAGTCATTTTATGCAAATCCACAGTCCTTTATCTACATATCAAGTATTATAATGGGCATATATTATATTGGAGAGTTTTACCGTGCGTGCTGCTGACTGCCGTTACCGAACACGACGCGCTGCGCTGTGAGAATGATTGACAGCTGCTGCGGAGGGAAGACGAGTTTCCGTGAACTTAAATTTAACGATGCACATATCCTTCTGTCCCTCACATGAAGCTATGAAATGGCTTCAGATGAGTTTGAATATAGTGCACGAAAACTTAATTGGTGCTAGTCTATTTATTTTGCTCTATGACTCCCACTTTTGCCATATGAAAGAGCGCAATTATCAGACGGTTATTTAAATATCGCGACAAGCCTAATTTCCGTTTCATTTTGAGACTGTGGCGGGACAAATTAGAATGTGGCGGGCCGCCACAGTCTAGTCAATGTATGGGAAACACTGGCAGTAATACACTTAGCAGTGTCTACACTGCCGGAATTCAAATAGAGAAGAAGAAGAAGAGAGTTACAGTGGGTTCCAAACGGGATATATTGCCCTCCGAAGGGAACTTCGGAGTGAAAACAATCATGGCCGCCATATTGAAGGGTCGTTCCAAACTGAAGTGCTCAAAACTGACCACTTCAAAGGGCCCTTCGGAATTAAGGATTTCGAAGGGTACAACTGATGGACACTTCGGGCCCCCATGATCCTTTGCACAGGAAAGTTGTTTGACATCACAGAATGGGTACAGGAGGTTAGGAGTTCGATTTTACCTATAAATGTATGTATAGTATTTTTCTGTACTATTGTAATAATTATATGAGTTAGATTTAGTAAATTATTATGGTCAAAACGACAGTGTACTTCAACAAAAATACTTTACAGCTCCCTTTATTAGTCCATTCAAATGTTTCAAATACATAGACACAATATACAATATGGTGTAATAAACCTAAATAAATAAACTAACGTTAAACAAAGGGCGCCGCTTGCACAATCTACTCCTCCTTGATTGTCTCGTTAAGATGACGCAGAAGTGCATTCCAAAAAAAAGAGGGTTTTTTTTACCCCTATACCCTTCATCCCTTCGAAGCTCTCACTCCGAAGGGGAAACCATCTGAAAGGAATTAGGGCATAGGGATGAGCCCTTCCGAATGGAACGCAGGGCTACTTCAAGATGAGCATTTATGGTTAAAATGTATAAAATTTTATTTATTTTTTTTAGAAAATGAGCGATGGTTTCTCTAGATAAGACCATTGTTTCTTGTATGGGATCGTGTAGAATAATTTGAAGCTGCAATGAAACTAATTTTGACCTTCAACTGTTTGGTGTCCATTGAAGTCTACTATATGGAAAAAAATCCTGGAATGTTTTCATCAAAAACCTTAATTTCTTTTCGACTGAAGAATGAAAGACATGAACATCTTGGATGACATGGGGGTGAGTAAATTATCAGGAAAAGTTTATTTAAAAGTGGACTAATCCTTTAAGTGAAAACTCTTACCTAAGAATTTTTACTGCTATTTAGGAGAACTTTTAGTTGTAAGATAAAACATTTCGTGAATACAGCCCCAGGTATATTGGACCAGGTTTGGTGTTAAAGTCTGCAGGACAGTGGTTCTCGAGGGCCAGAGCTGAGATCACCTACAATATGTTATGAACATGACTTTCAGAGATCCAAATTGACTGCTAGATCGATCACTTACAACAGTGGTGTCCAGTCCTGGTCATGGAGGACCAACGTCCTGCAGTATGTAGCTCCAACTTTCTCACACACCTGCCTGTAGTTTCTGGTGATCCTGAAGACCTTCATCAACTGGTTCAGGTCTGCTTAATGGCTGGGGCCACAGTTAATTCTGCAAACAGGACTAGATGGCAATAAATACTGAAAAGAGAGAGGACAAACAAAATTTAATGGTATAAAGCCAGTTTAAAAATTGTATTCATGAATATGTATAATAACATCTGAGAATGTACACCACTGTACTAAAAAATACAGTATTTGCCATTTAAGTGAGGATCATCTCATTTTTAAAAAATGACACCCGAAATATTAACAGATAACATAAGCAAAATCTTCATGAAAATACAGTTATATGATGCAAAGAAAGTTTTTATAAATGTGCATGACAAATCTACAATGCAAAAACTGAGAATGTATGACTGAGTCAAACAGTACTTACAGAGCAGAACCAATGATCTGATTACACACAAGGAAGAGGGAGAAAAAGAAACAAAAATTAATATATCAGTCAAATATTGCTCTGTATGGATGAACGTGCTGATTAAATATACACATTCAAGAGAAACTATTATATTAATATTTTAGTGATTTATTTCATGGCCTAAATGTTTTACTTCAGTTATATCTTTTCATAATTAATTAAATATTACAGATGGTTGATTTAATTTGACAGTTATCTTTTCGGGTGAATATAGGCCAATGAGTCCTCTCTCTCTCTCTTTCACTCTCTGTCCCCGCGCGTGCACGCGCCAGCTTGTGCGTGAGACAATACGTACAAAGTTATTGTAAAATCTGTTATTTTTAGGTCACGATAACATGATAGTAATATGACCGTAGCTTATGTAACGAGATTTAATAAGGGTGTGCAGCTTAGTTATTGTATTTACGTCGCTGTTTAAAACTTTAATACAAAGACACAACTCAGCCCGGCCATCATGGCTAGCTCAGTCGAGACATCGCGTAAAAACAGCAACGGAAAAACAATAATAAATCAAATTAACACCGAAATGGATGTAAAACAATTCAAGGTAATGAATTAATGCGGTTTTTAAAGTATATTACCTCAGATTACCAGAAAATGAATTGTCCGAGCAGCTAGTCGACCGTTATAACCGTTATAATTTAAACGCAGCAAGCTAAATAATATAACTTACTCATCAGATAAACCACTAAAGCGGGTGTAATTTAATTCCAATTAATTAATTCATTACCATTTCGACCTGTTACACTAATTTTAATAGAAAACTCAGAAATTACTATAGAAATATAAAAAGCTTACCTGTTTGCGGTACCAGTCGATTCCGGAATGACAGTTCATGGATGCTGTTCCAGCAGTCTCATTGGTTAGAATTAATCACGTGATGTCATATTATTAATCATTTTTATTTATTTATTTATTGCCATTTCAGAAAAATAATATATTAATATTGTGTGTGTGCATTATTATATATATATATATATATATATATATATATATATATATATATACACACACACACACACACTACCGTTCAAAAGTTTGGGGTCAGTAAGATTTTTTAATGTTTTTAAAAGAAGCCTCTTCTGCTCACCAAGGCTACATTTATTTGATAAAAACAATAAAATAAAAAATACAGTAATATTGTGAAATATTATGACAATTTAAAATGACTGTTTTCTATTTTAATATATTTGAAACTAATTTATTCTTGTGATCAAAGCTGAATTTTCAGCATCATTGCTCCAGTCTTCAGTGTCACATGATCCTTCAGAAATCAGTCTAATATGATGATTTGATGCTCAAGAAACATTCATTATTATTATCAATGTTGAAAACAGTTGTGTACAATTTTTTTTTTTAATTCTTCGATGAATAGAAAGTTCAAAAGAACACCCTTTATTTAAAATAGAATATTTTCTAACATTATAATTGTCTTAAAATAACTCATCCTTGATGAATAAAAGTACTGATTAATTTTATTTCTATCCCCTAAAAATAAAATTAAAATTCTTACTAACCCCAAACTTTTGAACGGTAGTGTTTAATGTTACAAAAGATTTAGATTTCAGACAAATGCTGTTCTTTTGAACTTTCTATTCATCATAGCATCATGAAATAAAATGTAAACATTTTTTTTCAACATTGATAATAATCATAAATGTTTCTTGAGCATCACATCATCATATTAGATTGATTTCTGAAGGATCATGTGACACTGAAGACTGAAGTAATGATGCTGAAAATTTAGCTTTGATCACAGAATAAATTACACTTTACTGTATATTGACATAGAAAACAGCTGTTTTAAATTGGAATAATATTTCACAATATTACTGTTTTTGTTTGTATTTTTAATCAAATAAATGCTGGCTTGGTGAGCAGAAGATACTTCTTTTAAAACATTAAAAAAATCTTACTGACCCCACACTTTTGAATGGTAGTGTGTGTGTATATATATATATATATATATATATATATATATATATATATATATATATATATACACACACACACACACACACACACACACACAGTTGTCTCAGTCTGACTTTATTGGTCTGGGAGCAGCTACAAACAGGTAAAGACAGTACTTGTCTTACTATCTTGTTGACTGTGTGCAGTTTTAGTTATGGGATGGGCAATTGAATGTAATGACATTGGTGACATTTTACTAGATTGTTAAAAATAGTTTGATTAACCCTGTGCCTTGAGCATTTAATCATAAAATAATGATTTAACTTGTACTGTGCTGTGAACATGGGGGGTTGCCCACAGTAAACCTGCTATGGGCCCCGGAGCTAAGGGCCCCACATGGGCTAACCAACTGGGGGCCTGTGTGGGTTTTCATGGGGCCCCAAAGAGTTTGCTCTTGCCCACACAGCCCCACAGAAAACCCACACTTAGTGGGAAAAGGATGAAATCAAATTAAACTTGAGTTCTATGTTGATAAATTAAAATTGATTTCTGGATATCTATGTTATTTTTGTACACACGCAAACAAACACGTTGTGCTTTCATGTTTTATGGGGACTTTCCATATACATAATGGTTTTTATACTGTAAAAATTGTATATTCTATCCCCCTACACTAACCCTACCCCTAAACCAACCCATCACAGAAAACATTCTGCATTTGGGAAAATGGGACAAATATGACCTATGAATATGATCTAATACAGTGGTTCTCAACTCCAGTCCTCGGGACCCACTGCTCTGCACGTTTTGTATGTCTCTCTTATCTGACACACTCAGTTCAGTTCATGGAGCTCTCTCCTTGAGAGGTGATGATCTGAGTCAGGTGCATTAAATAAGGGAGACTTACAAAATGTGCAGAGCAGTGGGTCCTGAGGACTGGAGTTGAGAACCACTGATCTAATATGACCTATGACTTATATGAATGAACAATTTTGTGTGAATTCTATTAAACAATACATATATTTAACAGTATAATTTCTACATATTACATAAGGATAAGCTTAATACCATTAAACAATTTAAACAATTTAGTTTGTGTGTCATATTTAATCTATTTTGTTGTGTTGCAATAATTGTAAAAATAAATAAATCTGCATCTAACCTAAAAATTGTGTATGTGTACATCATTAAATCAAACTAAAGAAACCACTCAATTTATTGGAGTTCTAATGGTTCATACTGGTGTCGAGTAGATACCAACGTGTAATCTATAGGTTGCCAAAGATGTTCTATTGGTCCTTAATGGTATCCAATAGGCAAAATATGCTACCAATAGAAGAAGGCAAATTACCAATAGAAACCCACTTGGACCATTATATTTTCCATTAAAACCAATACAGGCAAATAAGCAAAACTTGCCACCAATAGAAAAAAGCAAATTACCCATACAGACCCACTAGGACCATTACAGTTTCCATTAAAACCAATACAGTTCCCTTTAAAACCATTAAAACCATTACAATTTCTGTAATTGTTTCTATTGTTTTTTTCAGCAGGGAAAGACTTTTTAAAATGATAGCGTGGCCGTGTGTCCACCAAAGCGTTTTTTCCAGCGGCTAGTGTACTGCGTTTATCACTGTCACTTTTTAGCCAGCTGTCCAATCAGACATAACCGACTGCGGCTTTGCGCTGCTCCGAGGCAGGGCAAGTAACACAGTATTGTTCCTGAAGGATTGGTTGAGAGCAATGCGGATGCTAGTCGGCATGAGCTCATCATCGGGGTCCACGAGGTCCACCGCTGTTATTGAGGGCAGACAGACTCACAGTGCTGCTCCTGAAAGGGCATCATCCAGGCAAAAGCGCCGCGGTCCAGAGGCACTTTTCTGAGGAAAAAGTGTCATACTCACCGGAATGCTAATTGGAGCAACCATCCTGAAACACCATCCTAGGAAATTAACGTATATCAACGGCAAGCTGAGATGGCTTCTTCTAGCTGAAGGAAAAGATTCTGAGGCAATGGCATTCAGCGCCACCCTATAATGCGGGGAGCCCGCCTTTATTTTGCGCGCTTGAATGCCATTGGTGGGCAATTTCTCACCTGCGGGATTTCATAAGGTGTATTTGCTGTCACAAAGCTCTCTGTCTATAATGTTAATTTCCACTAGATGGCGCTTGTGTACTTTAGCACTCATTTACTAAAGCTACATTTGACTAGTCTAATTTTGTATATTTTGACTATTTTATTATGTTAATTGTGATTTCTATACTGACCTGTTGTTTATTTGTGCAAAATTTATTCTTTCTAAGATTTTTTTGGTTATATTTTATTTTATTCCCATCGTGCTTTTGTATGTCACTTCCTGTTTTGTCATCCACATGAAGAGATGGAATAATGTAAGCCATCCAACCAAGAATCTGCAAGATATAATCCCCTCTCTTAGCTCACAAGCAGGAAAAAGTGGTATGTGGATATATTTTCTGTTTATTTGTGAGTTTAAGGTGATATGTTTGTAACTGAATGTGTGACTGATGTTATGTTGTATATTTCATCCTCTTTTACTCAGTTCTACGGTGTTAATGTCTATATTGGTGTCTATGTCGATGAGTGCATTAAACATCTGTGAAAAAGGAACCTCAGTCTTCGCATTGTGACTAAGGGCAGCATAGTAGAACACTTAACTGCGTCGGTGAAGGCCAAGAGCATCAGATGGTAAAGCGGCACAAGGAAGTCGGCCAGCAAGAGGCCATACGTATTGGATAAGGGAAGTACACCTTTTAAAAATTGCAGTTGACTGACTGAATGAAGAAGCCAGTGGGCAAGTAAAGGCTGAACAAGCAAGCACTTTTAAGTTAGTGACTTGGTAGCAGCACAAAGTCTTGTGAACTGTGCTCAAGTTTGCACTGGTATTTCCATCACCTTCATTCTAAGAAAAAGTTGGACATTTTTCTATTATTGGTTGGCTTATTAGGAAACTAAAAACTTGACAGTTCTGTAGTTTATTATGATTTACATGGTTGTGTCACATAAGTCTATCTGAGTTAGTGGCTATACACTAGGACTTTAGATTTCCCTCTTTGAATATCACATTGTAGAGCAACACCGTATTGACATGTCTGACACAAGTGAAAATACAGTGCTGTCCACTAAAGAAGTTAGCTATGCAGCCCCAATTACACAAGACTTAGACAATGCAGAGCAGGTCATCCCACCACAGCTGGCTGATATAGCTGACCAAATTGAAGTTGCTGCACAAGTACAACAACCACAAGTCACAGATATTAGAAGAAGCCAGTGTGCACGCACACTCACTGAAAAGGGTGAAACACTCCAAGATGCTAAACTAAACAAACTGAAAAGAAGCTTTGAGTAGAAGTACAGGAGATGGAAAATCACATCAGTGGTTTGAAAAGAGCCATTAAGAACAATGATGATGCTGAGTTTGTTTCTGAAGTTGTGAGCACTATTAATGCTACTCAGTCTGAGGTCGACCATATTTATGGTGACATAAGAAGCATTACAAGTCCTGAACCTGAAATTCGGAGGAAAAATGACACTTGTCTTGCCATTACTAGTACTGTAAATGAGAAGGCTCAATGCTTCCTCAATGGAGATCCTGAGGACATTCCCTGGCCTGATTCAGATTCAGTGTTTGAAGCCACTGTGTCCAGCATCATCTCAGCAACTTCCAATAAGTCAAAGTCTGTTTCCAAGATGTCCAGTCAATCTTCCCATGATTCTCTAGAAGCAGCAGCTGAAGTAGCGGCTACACAAGAGGTGATTAAAATAATGAAGACACAACATCAATATGAAGAGGAAATTAGGAAACTTGAGGCAGAGGATGAAAGCTTAACAGCAGAGAGAGAAGCTCAAGAAGAGGAGATAGAAGCAGAGCATGCAAGAAAAAGGGCTCAATTTATCTCAGAAAGTTACTATGAGGAAAGTAAAGCTGGAGGAGAAGAAAAAGGGAGTGGAACGATTGGAGGAACTAAAAAAGCATAATGCAGCTCAAGCAAGGCTACAAGTTTATGCTGTAAGCATCAAAGGGGATGAGTTTGAACAGTGTTCTGTTCCTCTTCAGCAAAGACAAGAAGATTATACTTCTCAACTAAATGTTCCTATTTCTCTTTCTCAGACGTTCATGTGCACTCAAGTCACTGCCCCTTTAAACCAGCCCTCCAATCACACAAGCTCATATCTCTCAGTCAGCTACATTGGCTGCTCCAAATGAAGCTTCTAATGATCTTGTGAAGCCACTTGCTGAAGTGATTTCAGCCAATAGGAATCCGATTCCAGAACCAGTTGTTTTTTTCTGGAAATCCTCTTAAGTATAATGACTGGAAACTGTCCTTCCAAATGTTAATTAATTGCAAGAACTTGCCAGCCCAAGAAAAGCTCTTCTTTCTACGCAAGTATGTGAGTGGTCAAGCCAAGAGAGCTATTGAAGGACACTTCCTGATTGGAACAGAAACCCCTTACACGGCTGCTTAGAACATACTTGATGACAGGTTTGGCAATCCGTTTGTAGTTGGCAGGTCGTTTCGTGACAAAATACAGTCATGGCACAAGATTACTACCAAAGAAACCAAAGACCTCCATGAATTTGTAGATTTCCTGAGCAGGGTTGAATCGAAGGTTTACAAGCTCCAAATGACTGTGTTGAAAATCAAAGGATATCAGCCAAATTGCCGAAATGGTTGAGTTCACATTGGAATAGAGCAGCAACCAAGTTTCAAGATGAATTCAGAAGGTTCCCTGATTTCAAGTACTTTGTCGAATTTCTCAACAAAGAAGCTAGAATCGCATGCAACCCTATCACCTCACTGCAAACAATAAAGCCAATCAAATTGCAACTCAACTGCCAAGACATTCACCACTAGTTCCAGTGAAAGGACTAGTATTATGTGTGTCTTTTGTAAGAGATATGGTCATACTCTTCATTAGTGTCACAAGATTATGGAAAGACCAGTTGAAGAAAGATTTAAGTTTGTACAGTCTGAGAAGTTGTGCTTTGGTTGTCTTAAGACTGGTCATAACTCAAAGGGCTGCACCTCTAGCAGTATGTGTGAAAAATGTGAGAAGTGTCACCCAATGTGCCTACATCAGGATCGTGTAAATAAATACCGAGGACAAAGAGCTGGAACCAATCAAGATCAGTCAAAGGTCAATCACAGATCTGCAGACAGAACAGCTGAATCCCAGAAGGTACAAGAGTCTAAGCCTGTGACTTCAAACAGAGTAGTTCAAGAAAAGAACGGCACTCATACTTCATCGATCATTCCAGTATATGTCTCAACAACAGCTGAACCAAGGATGGAGATTTTAGTGTACGCCTTGCTTGATACCCAGAGTGCAGGGGCGGATCTACCGGGGTGGCACGGGGTGGCAACTGCCACCCTAAGAAAAAGCTTTGCCACCCCAAAATTATCAGAGAATAAAATATAAATGTTAGCAGTGTTTCAAGTACTACTACTTTTCAGCAGCGGCGCTTCAATGTGATGACATAAAAAAGACAGCGTATTGCAAAATAATGGCAAGAAAACACATCTTTCAATAAGCTGCATGATGGTTGCACGCAGCACGCCCAATGTAGTCAGCTTCATTAACAAATGACTCTGATGGACCGGTTCTTTGGGAGTCAAAAACACAGCCAAGTTCACTTACGAATTGTTATCCACTTGTTCGTGAATCGGAAAATTACTGCTTCTCGGCTAACTCAGAAGTCCTCGAATTTTCGTAATTTTTTGCAAGCTGATTCACTGACCGCCCGCTCCACTTTCATCATGGATAAAAGTCTTTTTGCCATCCGACGAAACGGTAATATGAAATCAATAAGAAGATCCTGATCACAGAAACTAGTTAGGTAAGAATCTAAATGTATTTTATCTTTTCTCGATTGCTAACACATTATAAGTGATTCAGTTGGCCCAGTTTCCCAAACCATTCGCTCAGTTCACTAAACAAAGACACATTTCTCAAAATGTTTAACAATGACTACATTAGGTAGCAAAACTGATGACACACACCAGTCAAAATCTGAGAGAGAGCAGAATGAATAATTTACAGGGGTTTTAAACTTACACAGTACCAGTACTTTAGATGAGGGAAATTTCACTATGTACAGTAAACTGTAGCACGCTGTACACCCTCAAACTTGTGAATGTCAACTTTCTCTGTAGCTATTTGTTGTACTGTATTTTGCAGAACTGAGAAATAACTGTCTTGTGTCAGAAGACCAATACACTGCTATAGTACCTTATATACTCTATATAGTACCTTATATACTCTGAATACCAAGTTCATACATATTTTTCATCTCTTTCATGTTTTTCCTCTACTGCAAGATCAATTTATAATAGTTAAATGAAAAATCCTTCCAAAAGTTGAGGGCTGTGTTTTACTGTATCTGAATATGTAAATTTATTTTTGTATAGTGTAGTAGACATTGAGCTGCAAAATAATTCCTGGATCCCAGTAAGAGGTATTTTTGTTACAGTTTTATATGAATTGATCTCACTAGTGTTCACTGGGCAGTGCAGTAGTCTGTGTATTTGTTACGTTTTGCGTGTCATCTGAGGCCAAAGTTTGATTTTGTCAGACAAGAATAAGTAAAACATTTTATTTTGACCTGGAAGTTTGAGGTTTGTACAAGTAGTTTTGAGATTGTGTTTATAGTTGTAAGAAAATGTTGATTTGTTTCATTTCAACTAGATTAAAGGAGCCCTAGATTCAAAAATTGAATTTACCTTGGCATAGTTAAATAACAAGAGTTCAGTACATGGAAAAGACATACAGTGAGTCTCAAACCCCATTGTTTCCTCCTTCTTATATAAATCTCATTTGTTTAAACGACCTCTGAAGAACAGGCGAATCTCAACATAACACCGACTGTTACGTAACAGTCGGGGTGTACGCCTCCAATATTTGCATAATGCCAGTGTCACAGACATGTCAGGTTCCACCTCACTCCCTTACCCACGCACTCAATCACCAGCTTACTAATCACCGCCACCTGAAGATCATCAGCACCATCATTACCACTAGCACTTAAGCCCCACACTCACACACACTCACTGTCCGGTCTCGTTTGCACTACAGCTCTTTGTATGCTTACCTCAAGGACTCCAAATGCTATACTTACCTGCCTCCATCGCCTCCATCGTCTCCATCGTCTCCAGTACTCCTCGTGTTCCTACCTACCTGTGTGTGTGAGTGTCTCCATCTCCCGTCTCCAGCGTCTGCTTCCAACTTCACCTGCAATACAACAAAAGGACAGTATTACCTTCTCATTCATCTCCAAGAACTGCATTATCATCATCCACTTACATGTTGCTCTGCTGATTAAGACAATAAACTACCTTCACTGCTTTTATCTCAGCCTCCGGTGTCTCTATTATAACAGCCAGCCCATGTTCAAGGGATTACACAAGCCAGTATTAATGTCTGGAGCTGCACACAGCCGAATCATCAGACTAGGTAAGCAAGAATAACAGCGAAAAATGGCAGATGGAGCAATAATAACTGACATAATCCATGATAGCATGATATTTTTACTGATATTTGTAAATTGTCTTTCTAAATGTTTCGTTAGCATGTTGCTAATGTACTGTTAAATGTGGTTAAAGTTACCATCATTTATTACTGTATTCACGGAGACGAGCCGTCGCTATTTTCATTTTTTAAACACTTGCAGTCTGTATAATGCATAAACACAACTTCATTCTTTATAAATCTCTCCAACAGTGTAGCATTAGCCGTTAGCCACGGAAGACAGCCTTAAATTCACTCAGAATAAAACGTTAACATCCAAATAAATACTTTACTCACATAATTCGAAGCATGCATACAGCATGCATGACGAACATCTTGTAAAGATCCATTTGAGGGTTATATTAGCTGTGTGAACTTTGTAAATGCGCTGTAATATAGTCGAGAGCTCGTGTGGCAGGGAGCACGCGATTTAAGGGGGCGGCGCCGAGTGTAAATCAGTGCATTGTTAATGATGTCCCAAAATAGGCAGTTAAAAAAATTAATTAAAAAAAATCTATGGGGTATTTTGAGCTGAAACTTCACAGACACATTCAGGAGACACCTTAGACTTATATTACATCTTGTGAAAAAGCATTCTTGGGCACCTTTAAAATTTTGAAAGACAAATTTATGCTGGCTTGTCATAAAGCCAACTTAAAGTCTAGGCCAGAATATAGATGTTCTGGGTGATTGCTAAAGTGTTGCTAGGAGGTTGGTTGCTAGGAGATTCTGGGTGGTTGCTAGGCTCTTGCTGCAATTGCTGGGGTTTTGCTAGAGTATGTGGTTGATAGGGTGTTCTGGGCGAACGCACACAGACATTCCCACCTCTGTTAACAACAGAAACCCAAAACTTGTTTGCAAAAAAACAACATTAACTTCCACTAAAAAATGTGATTTGTGCCATCGAAGTAACCTGTGTAATATTAATAAAACTGCTCATCTCCTTTAGTGATACAAGATCAGACTCATTTTAAATCTGTTGATGTTTTTCATATAGTGCCTTTACTTGGTGCCATGATGGATATTGAAATCTTGTTATTTATTTTGGTAATGCAATGTTTGTGAACACAATTGTGTATGTCAGGCCATCAATCTACAAAAACTATGCATGGGCGCTTGCTTTGGTGTTGCCACCCCTCATAGACCTCATGCCACCCCTTTGCCACCCTATAAATAATTTTCTAGATCCGCCCCTGCCAGAGTGACACTACTTTCATTTTAAAGGATACAGCTGAGACACTTGATATCAAGAAAGAACCAGTCAAACTCAAGATTTGTACAATAACTTCCAAAACAAAGGTTGTGTCCAGTCACAAATTGAATAGACTACAAATAAGAGGTATTAAGTCCAAAGTAAAAATCAAACTTCCAACGACCTACACTAGAGACTACATACCTGTCCATAGATCTTATATACCCACATGTGAAACCACCAAGAACTGGCCTCATCTAGAACATCTGGCAGATGAAATGGCTCCTGCACTTGACTGTGGTTAAGGTTTGTTAGGCTATAACTGTCCTCAAGCCTTACTCCCCAGAGATGTTCTCAGCGGTAATGAAGATCAGTCGTTTGCACAAAGATCTGTGTTGGGTTGGAGTATCATTGGATACAACCACTACGACGGTGACTATGAAGAAGAAATCAGTGTGAGTCATAGGATTATCCTGAAGCAAGTTCTGTCAGCTGGTGAACCATCTCACAAACTCAGGTCTGAAGTTTGCTTCATACACAGGAACAAGGTTAAGGAGATGATCACTCCAGCAGAGGTACTGAAGGTTTTTGAGTCTAACTTTGTTGAAAGGAAAAATGAGGAAGCCTCTACATTGCAAAAAGACTTAAGGTTTTTGGCAAAGTTAAACAAGGGCATTAAGCAAATGCAAGACGGGCACTATCAGATGCCATTGCCGTTTAAGGGCAAGAGACCACACTTGCCAAATAACAAAGCATGTACAGACCATCGACTCAAATCCTTAGTGAAGCGTTTAAAGAGGGATGAGCAATACCACAAGGACTACCTGGCTTTCATGAAAGACATAATAGCAAGAGGCAAAGCTGAAAAGGTCCCAGAGATGAAGTTAAGCAATCAGCCAGCATGATATATCCCTCACCATGGGGTTTACAACCCACAGAAGCCAGGCAAGATCCGCATCGTCTTTGATTGCTCTGCAAGATTTCAGAATACTTCTCTGAATGAGCATCTACTGGCTGGGCCTGACCTCACAAACACCCTTGTTGGGGTCTTGTGTTGTTTCCGCAAAGGGCAAGTAGCCAGTATGTGTGATGTGGAGCGTATGTTCCACCAGTTTTATGTTGCTCCTAAGGATCGGGACTACCTCAGGTTCTTATGGTGGGAGGAAGGCACTGCAAAAAATGCTGTTCTTACTTAGAATTTTTGTCTTGTTTCTAGTCAAAATATCTTAAAGTTCTTAAATCTAGAAGCATTTTCTTGACAAGTACAAATTATTTTCTTGTTTTCAGGAAAAAAAAAATCAAAATTAAGTACGTTTTTCCTTAAAACAAGCAAAATAATCTGCCAATGGGGTAAGCAAAATAATCTTAGTCCAAACTGAAAACAAGATTATATAGCTTATTCTTGGTTTGAAATAAGATTATTTTGCTTACCCCATTGGCAGATTATTTTGCTTGTTTTAAGGAAAAACTTACTTAATTTTGACTTATTTTTCCTGAAAACAAGAAAATAATTTTTACTTGTCAAGAAAATGCTTCTTGATTTAAGAACGTTAAGATATTTTGACTAGAAACAAGACAAAAACTCTAAGTCAGAACAGCATTTTTTGCAGTGGGCAACATGGAAACCCCACCAGCAGTTTTTCAGATGAAGGTCCACTTGTTCGGAGCTGCCTCCTCACCTGGATGTGCAAACTTCGGCTCAAGTACATTGCTGCACAAGGTGAAGGCAAATTTAATCAAGCCACAGTGAAGTTTATACAATGTCATTTTTATGTTGACGATGGCTTAGCAAGTGTGGACACTGAAGCAGAGGCAATCCAGCTTGTAAAGGAAGCCAGGGATCTCTGCAATACCGGGAAGCTCTGCTTGCACAAATTCATCACCAACAGCAAGAAGGTGACTGCCACAATTCCAAAAGAGGAATGTACTGAAAGTGTGACTGACTTTGACTTGGCCCTAGGAGAACCTAATGTAGAGAGGGCGCTCGGAATTCAATGGTGCATAGCTTCAGATGAGTTTCATTTTAGAGTGCTAGTAAAAGAAAAACCTTTTACTAGAAGAGGAGTGCTGTCTACAATTGCTTCCATTTTTGATCCTCTTGGATTTGTCGCTCCCTTCATTTTAGTTGGGAAAAGAATCCTACAAAGGATGTGTCAAGACAAGACAGGCTGGAACAAACCACTTTCTGATGACCTCAAGCTGCATTGGGAAGCTTGGCTGCGAGACCTTCATAACCTGTCTTCGATAAAGATAGCACATTGCTATGTGCCATCAACATTCAAGGATGTTCAACAATATGAGCCACACCATTTCACGGACAGGCTATGGAGGATGTTCATACCTCAGATCTGTGACCAAGTCTGGAGAAGCAAAAGCTAGGGTTGCTCCAACAAAGGTAACAACAATCCCCAGACTGGAGCTCTCAGCTGCTGTGGTCGCCACAAGAACTGGTGATCTGCTCAAAAGAGAACTAGAATTGGATGGCATTTGTGAATACTATTGGACAGACTCCAAGGTTGTCCTTGGATATATTAACAACGATGCACGACGGTTCTATGTATTTGTAGCCAACCGAATTCAGCAGATCAGAACAAGCACTGAGCCTAGTCAATGGAGATACGTTGCTTCAGATCAAAATACAGACCACATCTCTCAGGGGGTCACTGTAAAGGAACTCATGGGATCGAACTGGTTTACTGGTCCAAGATTCTTGTGGCAAAGAGAACTTCCTAAGGAGGACATTACAGTGGGTGAGGTTGACAATGGAGACTCAGAGCTCAAAAGCATCCAGCCATTCTTCCTAAAGGGCATCATGTATCTCATCTACTCATAAAACACTTCCATGAGAAGGTGCAACATCAAGGTTGTGGCATGACCATCAACGATATCCGCTCCAATGGTGTTTGGATCCTGGGATGTAGTAGTGAAGTGTCATCTCTCATCTACAAATGCATTAAGTGTAGGAAGCTAAGGAAAAGCAATCAGGAGCAAAGAATGGCTGACCTGCCACCAGAAAGGATGGAAGCTACCCCTCCATTTACATATAGTGGCATGGACTGCTTTGGACCGTTCTATGTTAAAGAGGGAAGGAGAGAGTCGAAGAAATACAGACTCTTATTCACCTGCATGTGTTCACGTGCTGTTCATCTTGAGGTGCTAGATGATCTTAGCACTGATGCCTTTCTCAACGCACTGCGTTGCTTTATTGCTATACGTGGCAATGTAAGTCAACTGCACAGTGATCAAGGTACCAACTTTATTGGTGCAAGGAGAGAGTTCCTGGAGTTGGACCAAGAATGTGTGAAAGAGTTAGGCTGTACCTTCGTCATGAACCCGCCTGTTTCCAGTCACATGGGTGGTGTCTGGGAAAGACCGATCCAGACTGTAAGGAGTGTATTGATGTCCATCCTAGACCAGTCTGCAGCGAGACTTGACAGTTCTTTCTTAAGAACATTCATGTATGAAGTAATGGCGATCGTAAATAGTCGACCATTGACCTCAGAACACATCAGTGATCGTGTGGGACCAGAACCGTTGACGGCGAATCATATACTAACAATGAAGCCTTCTATCATTGCACCACCTCCTGGAGAGTTTGTAAGGGAGGATCTCTATCTTCAGAAGAGATGGAAAAGAGTTCAGGTTCTGGCGAATGAGTTTTGGACCAGGTGGAGAAAAGAATATCTGTTGAGTTTGCAGCAGAGATGTAAGTGGAATAAGAGCAGGAGAAACACTAGATAAATTATATTGTTCTGCTCCAAGATGACTTTGCACCACGAAATCAGTGGAAGCTAGCCAAAGTGGTAGAAGTCTTCCCAGGAACTGATGGAAGGGTGAGAAGACTTAAACTTCTCGTTAGTGATGCAACACTAGATAGCAAGGGTGCACGCACAAGTAAGTCAGTCTACCTAGAAAGACCCATACACAACACAGTTACTACTTGAAGCTGATTAAAGGGTTAAGTTTGACAAGAATGTTTAACTGTGTATGCTTAATATGTATAAAATACTTACCCTTAATGTTTATAAGTTCATGCTGAGTTACTTGAGTATTCACAACTTCCATTAAGAACCACGCATTGTGTGATGGTGGGAGTGTATTTGCTGTCACAAAGCTCTCTGTCTATAATGTTATTTTCCACTAGATGGCGCTTGTGTACTTCAGCACTCATTTAGTAAAGCTACGTTTGACTAGTCTAATTTTGTATATTTTGACTATTTTATAATGTTTATTGTGATTTCTATACTGAACTGTTGTTTATTTGTGCAAGATTTATTCTTTCTAAGAGTTTTTTGGCTATATTTTATTTTATTCCCATCGTGCTTTTGTATGTCACTTCCTGTTTTGTCATCCACATAAAGAGATGGAATGATGTAATCATCGCAAAGTAAAAGGTGTTTCTCTCTATAATCATAAGCCATCCAACCAAGAATCTTCAAGATATAATCCCCTCTCTTAGCTCACAAGCAGGCAAAAGTGGTATGTGGATATATTTTCTGTTTATTTGCGAGTTTAATGTGATGTTTGTTTTCCATGTAACTGAATGTGTGACTGATGTTATGTTGTATATTTCGTCCTTTTTTACTCAGTTCTACGGTGTTGGTGTCTATGTCGATAAGTGCATTAAACATCTGTGAAAAAGGAGCCTCAGCCTTCACATTGTGACTAAGGGCAGCATAAAAGAAGAATAACCATGAAGGAGTACATTAAAGAGTAAATACTTGAAAATATGATGAGGATTAATATTTGGAGTAGGAGTACATGAATATATGAAATGAAATCAAAAGCCATAAATGATTAACATGAAATATGCATAAAATGCATGAATATGAATATTGACCATTTTGAATCCACCACCATCAACTACCGACACATCGAAACTGTTTGTGTTTAGCAAACATTTTTCTCGAGAAAGCTAAACGGGAGAAAGGTGGACTTAAGGATTCATCCTCTGACAGGCGCTTCAAACAGTGAGAAGCTAGAGAAGCATTAAAGGTGCTAAAGAGGATCTTTTCGTCGACTGAGAAACCAAAGACTGTTAGTGAGTTTTTGAAATGAGCGCATGCATAAGAACAACCCCCCTCCTTCACAGCTCATTTCGAGGGAACGCCTCCCAAAACTCCTGCACGAGTATTGGAACACGAGTGTTTACCACCGGCATTCGCTGTGTCGTGTTAGTGGATTCATTATGTCGGACTCACCGCAGGTAACTCATAATCTGCAGTTGTTACTCCTGTCTCCTGACAAAAATATTGCATGCAGCGCCTGTAGAGTGGAAAGTTACTGGAGTGTGCAGCCACGCACGTCTCTCACAAGGAATGTCATGGCAGTGATTGACAAGCCAGAGAGCCAATCCGCGCACGTCTGTCACAAGGAACGTAATGGCAGTGATTGACAGGCCAGAGGGCCAATCGTTTACGCGACTGGCTGATGTTTTTAAGGCCCTACCTCGTGCACAGATGATGTATATTATGCCGCGTTCCAACCCGTAACCCATGTTTTACAACCTTCTACCCCTGAAAGTGCACTGGAACAGCAGTCAAAGCCGTGACTTCCCACCTGTGAACTCGTACCAGATCGATGTACTCCGGGTTCTGACGTCACATAGCCCCTGAAACAACAATGGCAGCCCCTATGGATGCAGTGTTTATGCACGTGCACAGTAAAATAAAAGGTATAACAGCTTCTCTTGCTTTATGCGCCGTTTTCCTCCTCTGTTTCCCTCAAATAAGCAAGGAGTGCACCTTGGTGATAGAAATAATTGTTAATGAGCTTAAGCCCCGTTTGGTCCGCCACATTGGTTTACACTTTTACGCAGTTTGGCGTGATTTTCCTGGAACGAAGTCGTGAGTCGTGATTTTAAGTCGTGACTTGCGGGCTCAAAAACCTGCCTGGAACGCAGCATAAATATCATTCCTTTCAGTGCACCTAATAAATAGTCTTTTATCAGTTAGTAAAGACAGTTTCAAGTAATATAGCAAAAATGTATAAAACAAAACATCCTCTTTAGCACCTTTAATGGATCAAAAATGAGTGTTTGTTTTTGCTTTGTTGGAGTTTCTGCGTCACATAAGTTTAAATCAAACAGTCAAATACAGTTAGTGAGAGATAAATTTTGCATTGTAAGTTTCTGCGTCATACAAGTTCTCTTCAATATCTGTCTCAAACACAAACGCGATTCATCCACGCGCACGCTGAGTGTACTTTACGGCTCTTTAACCGATCAAACGGCTTATAAAAACGGCACAAATTAGTCTCAAAAGTTATCAAAGATGCAACAGCGTGTTCGTATTCGATGCAGAGAACAAAATGCGAATGGCTGTGCATTTATTTGTGTATTAAATTATAGCAAATACCATGTGTATATTGTGTTGCGTGTAATAGTAATTTGCAGCTTGCATTTGTTGGAAGTTTTTTATGCTTTTAATGTGAGCGAAATAAAACTGAATCAGAAGCCGATGCTGTGTTGTCAGTCTCCCCTCATCCCCCGCCCCGCAGCTTAACCATGTCCACTTCTATAGCATTATTCAAAACTGGTGAGAACTGATTGGTGCTGAAACAGGGGGTTTCATGACCCTTTAACGGTTAGTACTTTAAATAAATATAACACCGCCTCGATGAAGGAGGACACAGCCTTTGAAACGAGACGGATGTAAACAAGGAAGAGAAAGAAGAAGAAGATCCGTTGGAAGTGAGTATCCACGGGCATCAGTTTGGACAATAATTTACACCTTAATAATGAACCTTTAAACCACGTAGTTAAAACAGTTAAATGTTAATATAAGATAATTATTAATGTTATAGTCATTCTATCAGCTGATATAGGTCGAGTGAAGATCAGTGTGCGTGCACTTTGTTCTCTTGCGCATAGATGTACTTTTAGAGAAGTGATTCTTAGAAGACAACAGAGACGTGGATTAACTAAAAATTGGTAAAAAGTTAATTTCGGTTTGTTTTGTGTTGCTTCTGTGTGGGTTTCAATTACATTATATCTCAAAATATGGGTTAGTGCTACAGTCTAGAACATTTTTAATGGAAAACATATGAAACATAATTGTGTAATTAACTACCCAATGTTCCTCCTACAGATAAACTGACTCCTCTTACAGATACCGAGAGCTCCACTGCATCAGACAGCTTTCAAGAAACTCACACGAACATCTACAACCACTTCACTAAAGGTAAATCCTGCAGAGATTCATGCATGTACTAGTTACTAATGTGCTAATTAGTCACTTGGCTGACATGTTTACCCTAAGTGTCCAACAGTACATTTATGAAGTGTTTTGCTCAAGGAACATGTGGGTTTTGAGTGGGTTTTCACCAGCCTGGACTTTTAATCAGGATACACCACCAACTGTTGTTAACTAAATGCCTTTTGTTGTCATGTTGTTGTGTAGAAGCCAGCATGAAGAAACTGCTTGTGGACGTGGACTGTGGTGTGGATGATGCTCAGGCTCTCATGATGGCTTTGGCAGCGCCGGACGTGCAGATCCTGGGCATCACTTGCGTTCAGGGCAACACTTCAGTAGAAAATGTCTGCAAGAATGTCCTGCGTGTCCTGAAAGTGTGTAAGCATCTGGAGGTGAGATATGCTTGGAAAGTGGTCAGTACATACCACAATGAGATAGACATTTTTGTCATCATGAAATGTAAGTTGCAATAGTCTTTTCTTCATTATTGTGATGTATATTCGAGCATGGTTGCGAAGTCTGCGTAACAAAACTAGCCCATTGGCTAATCAAAAATAGCTCAAAAGTAGCCCATTGACCATATCCCAAATATCAACTCAAAATATGCCACTCCCATATCTAAAATGCATATTTTACAGTCACTGTTATGCAAATTAAAAATCATGAACAACTCAAAGGTTCCCTTCCAGTGTATAGAGTTACTTCTGTGTCTTTATTCAATCAAACAGTGTGTTTGCAAGCAAAAATAATTATATTGTAATTAAATAATAATGATGCAAATAAAGTCTTCTTAAAGCTATTTTAATTACAAAAATAATTAGTAGCAAAACTCTTTGCCGTGTCAGTAAATATTTGTTTTTCTTTGTGCAGTTTTCATCTCACACACACTCATTTGCTCTCTCTTCTGCTGTCATTGTTTGCAAACAATGACCTTTGCTTGCGACTTGAAACGTTTTGTATTCAGGTAAAGCTGCACTTCAGTGGGTGATATCTAAGCACCAGAATGAAAGACCTGGTTCCATTGGTCACTCTCCCTTGGTGCAATAATTTGTGGTCCCACCAGACTGGCTATGACAGAGAGCTATGATAGCTCTTTATAAAGAAATATTAAAGGGTTAGTTCTGTCATTACTCAACCTCATTTTGTTCCACTCCTGTAAGACTTTCATTCCTCTTTAGAACACAAATGAAGATCTTTTTGATGACAGAATGCTGTCAGATTTCCCTCTATAGACTGCCTTTGTAACTATCACTTTGACTCTTCAAAAACTTCATAAAGAGATCGGAAGACTAGTCCATATGGATTGAGAAACTAGTCCATGAATGGATTGTGAAACAAACTTCCATATTCTGTAAAACATGTCACATTGCTTCCGGCCTTAGGTATGTGCTTTTGTTAAATATAGAGCCGTTTTACTTAAGATGGCTTTAAAGCAGGGCTGGGCAAACTCGGTCCTGGAGGGCCACTGTCCTGCAGAGTTTAGCTGCAACCCTGATAAAACTCACCTGAGTGTAATCCTGAAGACCTTGATTAACTAGTTCAGGTGTGTTTGATTAGGGTTGGAGCAAAACTCTGCAGGGACAGCGGCCCTCCAAGACCGAGTTTGCCCAGCCCTGCTTTAAAGGATGAGCAAAGATGAGCATAATCAATGTCCATCAAATATACAGATTGATATCTAAAAGTTTTTCATTTTTATCACTTACATTTAGATATCTAAAATCGAATAAAATGGCAACAATAAAAATAGCTAGCTAGGTGTCATGAACTGCTGAGACACAAAGGTCACGGAATCTAGATATGGTTTGTCCAAGAAGTTGCTAGATTTGTCGCTAGGCTTTTGAAAAAAAAGTCTCAAAAGGAGCAAGTAGTTAAATCTAACAACAAAAATCGCTAAATTGGCAGCACTGCAGGCAAATGGGGTAAAAAACCAAAGAACATGAAACTAAAGGTGCACTCAGAAGTGCAGTGCAAACACATACAAGACCTCACAAAGAATGCCAGAGTGAACCAGGCTTATATAGGGTTAGCTTAACAGGCTAATGAGACAGCTGAATGCAATGAGAGCTGATGAGTCTGGGCAGAGAATCATGGGAAATGTAGTTTGTGAGGGAGTGACAGTAGTCTGATGTGGAGTGCTATCAAGGGCACTCCAGCTGGTGACTGTTACACTAGATGTGTTCGACATCGGCTGCGGCCGGATGCAACCGATCGGCGAGAGTATCCGGGGAGGCAGGCGGGGAGGAGCTGAAAACAGAGACGTGAAGTCGGACACTTTCTGCTTCCCGTAGTGACGCTCGCGCTGCGTTTGCATGTTTTATCACAGCTGAAGTGAAATAAATGCAATATTTGACTAATACACTGTTTCAGAGACATTTTCATTCAATACTTTATGTACTGCTTACAGCGTCTGTTTTTACAAGAATAAAGTTCAACATAAGCATATATTATTTAAATGCCAATGTAGTGGGGTCTACGTTTTTTTATCAGTTTTATTTTGATAAACATGACACAATATAACATCGCGACTACATGAAAAGAGCTTTAACTGTTATAAAAACACAGTTTTTTGAGCATTACTGGAACTGAAGGCGTGACAATAAACACGAAACACACGGCCAATCGTGAAACAGCTGTGTCGTCATCAGAGCTCGTGCAGCTCCTCTTTAGAAACTGCGCTGGCTAACTCAGGCGGCTGATCTCGAATCGCTCTCGTGGTACTTTGAAGCCATACGTCACAGTCACATGGTGTCGGCGCTGTCTCAAGTCGGACAAAATTTCTTACCAGCATGCACCGCTTCAAGTCAGCCGCCGATCGGTCTGTGCGGCGCTGCATGAGCTCGAACACACCTACTAGGTTAGCTGATTACCTTAAAAGGTTAGTTCATCCAAAAATGAAATTTCTGTTATCAAGTACTCTCCCTCATGTCTCCCCAAACCCGTAAGACCTTTGTTCATCTTCGGAACACAAATTAAGATATTTTTGATGAAATCGGAGGGTATCTGATCCACACATAGGCAGCAACGACATTGCACCTTTTGAGGTCCAGAAAGGTATTAAAGACAGTGATAAAATTCTCCATGTGACTACAGTGATTCAAGATGAGTGAAAAGGTTGAATCCGTACAACAAACAAATGCAGAGTTCAAGGTCCTTTGAGAAAAAGAGTTTACTGAAGTTTCATGTAGAATAAAATATCAAAAGTGCATTAACAAAAAATCTGACAGTGCACAAAGTAAAAAAAAAAAAAAAAGACACACAGGCATTACAGTACAATAGGCAGTACAAACAGGCAAAAGTCTCTACAGAAAGCAAGAGAGGTTAAACGTTTCGTTAAGTCCAAAAGGATGTTCAGTCTTAACTTGAAAAATCCAGCTTTCACATTGTAGTAATCTTGGAATACCTGCGAGAAACATGAATTCTGTCCATGCCACAAACAGATAAAGTGTGGTTCAACCTTAATATTATGAAGCAACGAGAATACTTTTTGTGCGCAAAAACAAAACAAAAATAATGACTTTATTCAACAAATTCATCTGTCTCCTGTCATACTTCTGTGCTGTTTTCTTTGCAGAGCTTCAGTGTTTATATCAGAACAGTGGCTCAGTATTGGCCGGATCTGGTCACATGAGCAGCACGATGCATGCTTGTGATGCTGACGCAGGAGCCAGCCAATACTGAACCACCGTTCAGACACAAACACTGAAGCTCTGTAACAAAAATGTTCAGTAATATATATTCTGTTATAATTCCATCTGTTTGCATAGATATTTTGAGATTAAATAACTCCAAGAATATTTTTTCTTACTGCAAAGTAATGTGTTGTAATGTGTATCCAGGACATGACAGCCATTACAGCATAATCAGAAAACCTGACTGTGTCTCTGAATTACTAGATTCCTGTATTTCGTGGAGCAGCTAATTCACTCTTGGGGCAAACCGTCGGTTCTGGAGATTTTTACGGCAAAGATGGACTTGGAGACGCCCCAGATCCCGAAGCTCCTGGTCTGGAACTTGTCCAGAAAGAGATCGCTGCGTCAGCCATGATCCGAATAGTCAATGAGAATCCTGGAGAGGTGTATATGATTATACAATATATTATTGTACAGTATATTATTGAATATTGATTAATGGAAATAACATGCATTTCAAGTATTTACCTTGTGTTGTTCCTGCCTCTCTAAGGTGTCTTTAGTGGCCACGGCTCCGCTAACGAATGTGGCTTTGGCGGTGAAACTGGACCCCTCATTTCCCCAGAAACTCAAAGGCCTTTACATTATGGGTGGCAATACAGACTGTGAGTCCCTAAAACTTATTTACACGTACTGTTTTATCAGAATAGGACAGGCACTATATCCAATATTAGAGCTGTTATATTTCATTTATTTCAGTGAAGTTTAATGTGACTAGCCTGGGTGCCAGCCCGAACCCCGCCCACAACATTTTTTGGACGGGAAGTTCGGTCTGGACTCGATCCATTGTGGAGTAATTATGCTCGGCTCCCAGAAGGCTGAGCCAATCAAATTGCCAGGGCGGGCTTTAATCGATGATGGACAGGCTATCTGCGGTTACGTAACCACCCACGTCATCAAAGAGCGCTTGGGTTGAATTGGTTTTCACCAACAATGACTGCAGCTGGAGAAGTAAGATGTTTAGATTCCGCTATCACGTCTGTAATAAAAGAAATCGACAGCGCATTAATTTTAAAAGACGAACAAAGAACCGCAATCAAGGCATTTGTCGATGGGAAAGATGTGTTTGCCGTCCTTCCAACGGGATTCGGCAAAAGTTTAAGTACAAGTTCAACATACGTCACTTACTGCGTTGCTCTGATTGGTTGTATGTCTATCCAATTGAGTGCAGAGTTTGTTTTTTTTACTGGTTCGGTTAAGACACGCCCCATAATTCAAGTGCAATGGAGCAGTATCAGACTCACATTCTGCCTAGAATATGAGTATGACGAAGTCAGGCTATAATGTGACAGCTTTGATGAACTGATTCACAGTAAATCTCTACAATCAATGTTTCTCTAAAAACAGACTTTTATTTGGTCGTGATGTCAGTTTAGCTGCAATGATAGCTTCTCTCAAATAAATCTAAATGGTCACTTTAAACCGATTTACTGAAAATGAATCAAGGCCTTTAAGCCATGTCAAAGCACAAATAGAAATACAAAGATAAACAGTGCTGGTCAAAAGTTTGTAATAATTAAGATTTTTGAAGGTTTTTGTTACAACAGTAATATTGTGAACTATGATTAACTGTTTTCTTTTTGATTTTAACATATATTTATTCCTGTGATGCAAAGCTCAATTTTCAGCATCATTACTCCAGTCTTCAGTCACATGATCCTTCAGAAATCATTGATATGCTGATTTGGTGCTTAATTATTATTGGTGCTCTGTTATTAATTATGGTTCTTATTGTTATCAATGTTGAAAACAGTTGTGCCTGTTCTGTCTTCATTCTTCCTAATTTTTGACCAGTAGTGTATATTTTTTCAAAAGGATGTTTATTTTATGCAATGCAGTATTGCTCATCCCTAAACCAGAATCATGTGTACCTGAAATACAAACATTATAATCAGTCTGATATGTATTGCTTTTATCTGTCTTCTATATTAATATTTTTCATGCAGTTTAACCAGGTTAGAAAAATAACAACCGTTTCTCTTTAGCTCGTGGGAACATCACTGTGTGTGGAGAGTACAACTTTGCAGCTGATCCTGAAGCAGCTTATATTGTCCTGAATGAATTCATTTGCCCAATTTATATTGCAACCTGGGAGTTCAGCTGTCGCAGTCAATTACCCTGGGTGAGATCCTCATGTCTTAAATACAATGAAGCATATAGATGATTGTGTATAATGTAAATACAACTGTTGGTGTTTATAGATTCTTGTATACACAGCATCCATGTCATATATTTGTGTGTGTCTGTTTCAGGAGTTCTGTGATGGTTGGCTGGCCCAGGACACAGATAAAGCTCGCTTTATGAAGCAGATCTTTCAGAAGATCATGGATTCCAGCAAGAAGCCTGAAAAGGAGCTGGAGGAGGGACAGGGATTCATCTCCTGTGACTCTTATGCCATGGCAGCGGCCATAGATGACACATTTATTATTGAAACCATACAAAAACCAGTCACTGTAGAGCTTGCAGGAAACTACTGCCGGGGAATGATGGTTGTAGATCACCTCGACTTTCTGAAGAAGACTCACAAAGCCCACATCTTGAAGAAGGTCGACTTGGAGAAGTTTAAAGTGCTCATGATGAATGCTTTGAAATAAATGTTCATTAGCAGCCATGTCCATAATTGCATCATGTTACTTTTTTATAAAAATTACTATTTTTATAAACACCTTTGAAGAAATTTGTTTGATACTGGCTACTTTGCTTCACACATTTAAGAATTTTTTTTTTTTTACTCAATCATAAAACCAGGTTGTAAACATTTACCACAAAGTAAATTGGTTAAGATGGCAAACACCTGCTGAAATAAATTTTTGATAAACTACTAATGCTTTAAATACTGTTCTCGTTTGTGGATGCAGTGATTGGATGAGAGATCATTCAGAACTGGAAAGACATTTTATTTGATGAATTCTGACATTGGTGCACTCATAAGCATAATGAGTTAAGGCTTATTTTCTACAAGAAAAGTTTGCTTAAAAAGCAGAATATTTACAAGTTTGAGATTTTTCTTGTGTTTTGGCATCTTCATACAAAACACATGGTGTTATTCAGTCTCCCTTTCTGCCTCTGAATCGAGATCGGGTGTCCAGCTGTAATAAAAAAGAAAGGGATTTTAATGTAGTCTACAGTAAAATACATTCTTAAAATGTTAGCATGTGCGCTTAGCTGTAGTTTAGCTGGATTAAAACAGAGCTATTTAAAAAAATAAATAAATCAAATTTGTCAACACAAAGGACCACAGTAACTTAAAACACAGTTTAACATTATTGTGGCAGTACCGGTCACTGAAATAAAAAAAATAAAAAACTATATATGGTAATATATGGGTTAAGGTTAGGTTTAGAGATTCAGGGTTAGTACCTAGTTATTAGCCAGTTATTGTAATTACTATAACAAGTACATAGTATGTACATTGCCCTCCAAAAGTTTGGAAACTCCCTTGAAAAGTGGGGTTTGGGACAATATTGGCATGAATCCTTTTTAATTTGTGATAATTTTGCACTGATAAGGTACAACACAAACTACGAAAACATTATATAAACAGTTTATACATAGAAAAAAACTTAAATTTTCAATTCATCAAAATATGCACCATTAGCAGCTATCTGACCTAAACTGGGTTCTAATTGGTTCATTGTATTCTAAACTTAATTGGCAATCAATTGTTGAAGCTATTAAGGTGTGCTGACCCAAAAATCTTTTACAAACCTGGGCCAAGTTTAAACCAGTAACCAGGCATCACAGCTGGCAAAGGGGCATGTCTGACTTTGACATGTATATATTGCCATTATTATGTAATCAAAATGAAAATTATTGCTGGTCTTCAATGATAATGTCAAGTTACTGTAATGTATTTGCACCAAAAAATGATAAGGATTTATGCTGATATCATCCAAAACCACACTTTGCCAGGGGTGTTTCCAAACCTTTGGAGGGCAGTGTATATGTGAAAAAGGACTGTACAATAAAGTACTACCAAAATGTTAATTGAAATAAAATAAAATCTAAAACAACAAATGTTACCTTGCTAACTAAATAAAATAAAATTAGTTTAATTTTTATAATAGTATTTCACTGATACTAAAATAACACTGGTACCACAGTTTAAAGACTTCGGTAAAGTTGGTTTTATATTCGCACATTCGGACTTCTGGTAAATTCAGACTTTCCAATAAATGTGCAATAAATTAATATTTGCGAATTTTAAGCAGCGACATGATATTGACAACCAACGATTGTCAACTTACAACATTTTTCACAGTCGATCAAAATAGGCAAGTATTGTTTTAATGGCATATTTACTTGTGAATGTCCACTGAATGTCCAATGTAGTGTGATTAGCAAGGCTATTGAATACGGATGTCCGAATGTGCGAATATAAAACCAACTTTACCGAAGTAGTATAAAGATGCTAATAACATAGTACTGGAAGATTAACACACTTGAGCGTCAATATTCCAAGGTACTTCAAAGTTTTTAAAACGGCCACTGTTTAATTGCTTATATTTCAACAATGAATTGGTGTAGAAATAATTATTTAATTAAAATGTTCAGTTTTTATTTTAAGAAAAGAAAATTGAGCAAAAATCTCAGCAGCAGATGTACTGACCATGGATCTCTTGCACTCAAAGAAAGCCACCTGCAAGCCTTTGCAGTGTCCTTCCTTCAGACACTCACTGGGCTTCTTACCTTCCTGTGGACACAAGAGACCAGCACAGACTTAGACACAGCTGGCTGGGGGGGAAAGCAATATCTCTTTACGTTCTGCCAGTGAGCTTTAGGTATTTTGTTGGACTTGCTACTGAATGTATATGCATCATATAGCTTCTATTATGCAGTAACTTTTGAAATGGAGACCAGAATGTTTTAAGGAATCAAAACGAAAATGTGCAAAAACAAACACATAGAAAATATTCACTCAAACCAAAAGAATTAAATTATAAATTGTACCATTGTGTTGACTATACTAGTTTCACAATATACATTGTGTACAATTTACGATGTTTTAAATCGTGAGTTTTGTTTATATCATCGTGTCCCTATCATAACAGGAAAGGTCCATATGATGAGCAAAAGAAACAAAATCATGACATAGATCAATATTGCTGTGTATGGTAATAAATAACGCTGAAGTTACCTTCACTACACAGTCATGCTGAAGGAGACAGGCTTTGAAATCCTCTCTTACTCCAGCGCAGGCGCGGCCATCTTCCTCTTTATCCTCGTAATATTTGGGCATTCTGTGGAGCTTTCATCCGAGTGAGTTTAAGCGAAATACGGATTTAGAAATGTGGCAAAAAGAACAAAACAAGCTACAGATGTGTCAAATGTGAGATTATTATGAAAGCGGCCATGTTCAATATGACGTATGTGCGGAAGTGGAACGGAAGTGCGTTGTGGGAATTGTAGTTCGCGCATGTTTCCTTTGTTTGGGCTTACAAATTTCAGCACAGCTCCAAGAATTTTATTGAAAATAGTGTTAAATGATAGATAGCATAGATAGATAGCATATGCATAGATTTTTGAAATATTTATGGTATTATGAATTTCACTGCCCTGTAGAAGTGCAAAGTATTTGCATAAACCAGAAGATGGCGCTAAAATAATGATTATTTACACACTTAAAGGGATAGTTCACCCAAAAATGAAAATTCCGTCATCATTTACTAACCCTCAGGTTGTTCCAAACCTGTATGAATTTCTTTGTTCTGCTGAACACAAAGGAAGATATTTTGAAGAAAGTTTGGCTGCTTTGGGGCACCTTTGACTTCCATAGTAGGGAGAAGAAAAAAACAAATACTATGGAAGTCAATGGTGCCCCAGAACTGTTCAGTTTCTCACATTCTTCAAAATATTCCTCATTCTTCCTTTGTGTTCAACCGAACAAAGAAATGTATAGAGGTTTGGAACAACCTGAGGGTTAGTAATGATGACAGAATTTTTATTTTTGGGTGAACTATCCCTTTAATCTAATGCAATGGCTCCCAAAAAGTTAGTTCTAGCACATTTGTTTGCAGATGCTGCTTGATTTTTTGGTTATTTAATGCAATGAACATTCATAGATTTAAAGTGTGATTTTTATGAGGCCACTGTGTATTACATTATAATAATAATTGTTTAGGCCCTAAAGTGGCATAAATCCTACATACAAAACTCTTTGTTAATGTCACATCACATCATACCTTTTCAAAACATGAAAATGTCGCTCACAGTTGCATGGTTAAATGTGTAAGATGCAATGAGGTGACACTATAGATGCAGAAAATGATGAAGTATGTCAAGACTGGTTAATTTCGGAAGAGTTTATTCAAATCAATGTCAGAGCTGGAGAAAGACAGATGAAGGCACATGAAGTCTACAATGCACCACACAAGAGGAGCATGTTTCATGTCTGATTCATCTCAATGTAAGACAGAAGGGTGGATTTCAAGATGGACATCCCAGATCCCAAAAGGGAAATGCCTCATGAGAGTTTAATAGAGGGCAACAGATATAAATCCATCTTTCAGTGCTAAAACAGTGGTGGAAACAGATCACTGAGCGCAAATCTGCAGCAATAAAAAAGGCAGCAATATGGCGAAACACTGAAAATCACTCCATTGTGTTTTCACTTGTCAATTCCCTAGAATTCACGTCACATGAGCATGTAAAGTAGACGGATGATACAGTGCTCTACATCAGACCAAGGATTCACCTCAGTCTCTCCTCTCAGGAGAGATCATAAACAAACTGTAAACAAATGCTATGACAGTACATTGGCTTTCTATTACAAAACACACATTTCTCAAGTACTGCAATTCACATGCAGCTCCAAGTAGTCACAAAAATGAGGGCATATGTAACTAAAAAGGATATGCTCTGAAATTTGAAGCATCAAGGATTATACAATGACACATTATGTCAGGCTGAACCAAAACTTTTTTTAAAGATATATACAATCACATGAGATGAGAGCACTTTGGAAATCTATACAGCAGTTACCTCACCATCAAGTCTCTATGCCAGGAGCTACAAGCAAAATAAATAAGAACCATAGGTTTACAATGTAATAAATGTGTAATAAATTCAGGTGTTCAAAGCAGTACACTCAATACTACTGCAATGTTGCCGTTCCATTCTATTTCCATTATGGTTCTGGTAATATTTTGCTTCAGACCAGGCCCACACCGAATCCGCACCCGCAGAACTCCATAGAAAGCTTTGAACGCCGTCATGCATAAAGTTCTACACGTTTTTACATATTGTGGCTTAATTGATTGTTACGGAGCCCTTAAGTGGACATGGTGATGGGAAAAATATGAGACGGGAGGGAAAATTATGTCTCAATGCTTTTGCATTTCTTCGTTTGAAAGTATTGCGTTCCCCGAGACACTTTGCATTGGCTGGCAAACTTTTGCAATCTCTCACGAAAGTATTGCGTTCTCCTGAGAAACTTTGCATTTGCTCGCAAAAGCATGGAATTATAGTTTTTTTTTTCTCCCACCTCATATTTCAAATCACAAATGTTTGCGTTCCCCTGCTAAACGTTGCATTCACTCGCAAAATTATTGAGCTCCCCTGATAAACTTTTCATTTGCTTGAAAAAAGCACTGAAATATATATATTTGCGTTCTCTCGCAAAAGTATTGCGTTCCCCGAGAAACTCGCATAAGCATTGAAATATAGTTTTTAGGGCTGGGCAAATACATCGATTCTCGTTTCTCGATACAATCGATTCTGAGCTTAGTTTTTAACAGCAGATGGCACTCTAGGCTAGTTTTTAACCCCACACTAAAATGCTCACGAAGAAGAGTACTGGAGAGCGCTTGTGCGTTCGGATGATTCATGTAAGTGGTTAAATATTCTTGCACCTCGGCTCAGAATGCCTTTATGACGCAAGATTAATGTAAACACAGCCCACTGCGAACACCCTAGTAATTCGCTTCAACCTTTTCGAACTTTATGAATGATTATTTTAGGTTTAAGTGGTGTGTGTAGGGGAACTGGAAGCAAGCATGGGTATGGGTGTTTCTAAAGCACATTGTGCCATCTGCTGTTAAAACTAAGATCAGAATCAAATCGAAAGAGGATCACGATACATTGAAAAATATCAGAATCGATCCAGATTCTTTGTATCGCGAATTGAGAATCGATGTATTGAAACAGTTTTTCGATGCTTTGAAATACAATCTAATTTTCCACATCACCATGCCCCTTTAGGGGCTCCGTATATTGTGCTTTCAGCTACCGATATCCTCTCAGCTTCATTAATCATATTTTACCACACAGAAAAAAAATCTGCAGATTCCATCTGGACTTAATCATGACTCACTGAACATTCAGATACTTGTGATACAGCATAGAAAGAGGAACATTTTCTGACTGACATGATGAAAGCAGATTATTTGAGATGGAAAATGCTCAATGAACAAAGGAAAATATGAAAGATTCTGCAACATATGGACATGTCATGCTCTAAACTTAAACATCCCACTTAAATCAAGCATATAACAAATTGTCCAATTGTATGATTTAAGCGTTTTGGCAGGGCGCAAGGCAGTCCTTTACCAGGGCCCCTAGGGACGCTGGATGTTAAGGCACAGAGGTGGGCGGCCCTGCACCCCTCTGAACTACACAAAGATACAAACATCAACCATCTTCACTCGACTTCAAGCCACAATAAATTCTCTGCCATGTTATAAATTTCCAATGAATATAAAAGCATTTACTTCTTGTACAAATTAAAAGATTTATTTCAAATAAATTAATTCACCTTCATAGATCGTCATAATAATAATAATAATAACAACAGCAATTAAAAACCTTTAGATTGAAATCCATGATTGACTGGTTGACAAGAAACTGACAAAGAGGAAAATCCACTCCTGTTGACCAGGTAGAGGCCTAAGATATGCTGTTCATTTTAAGAAATATGTTTCTAAATTTTGGCAAAGTAGTCGATAAAATAAAAAACTCTTTTTTCAAAAAGTTCTTACCAGAGTGCCAACATCAACAACCTAAAACCAAAAAAAACCAAACAAACTTTGAAATAAAAACTATTTTGACATTTCTGTCATCCTACTCGTTCATATCTCAGCCGAAATCCAGCCGTGGTCACCTGACCCAGGGTTTGAGGTCAGTTACAGTCCGTGACGGCAGATTGCTGAGGACATTCTTCATCAGTAGGGGACGTCAACTTATTCTCCAGCATTGATGTAGTCTTGAATCCTGAACTTCAAACCTTCATGACAGCAATGATTGCAATTCTTCATGACACAAATTTAGTGTCTGGAAACATTCCGTCAAAAGTGTCTTTTTCTGTACAGTAGTAGTCACATTCACAAAACAGAATTCAGGGAAAAGGAAAAGGAAAAACAAAGTCTGACGACAGAAGGGAAAGCCAAGTAGAAGAGAAGACAGACGAAGCTACCAGAGGAAGACGAAATAACAAAAAAGTAAGGAAAAAAAATCAAGTTTAAGAGGTAAAGAACATAAAGCGAGGGTTCCTCTGATAATGTCACTGTCACACTTGAAGCGCTGTAGATGCGAGTAGCACGTCCCTGTCGAGATGACCAAAGGGCCTCAAACCACTGGAGACATTCAGGTAGTTATCCAGGTATCCTTTTGATATGGATCTGACAAGAGACACCAAAGAAGACATCAGAAACCAGATCTATGAATGCCATCATCATCATCATCATCATCATCTATGCAAATCCAAAAACATATGCATGTTTTTATTTTAGACACACAAGATTTCTTTGTGGGCAGGGTTACCCAAACCGTGTCAAAAACAAACCAGAAATCCATCATGTGTATCAAATGTCATAATGTGCGAGACGGTGTTGACTGTTATGGCTGGTTATGACAAAAATGCATAACATGGAGGATGTATGATGTATGGCTCGATGTTTTATCACATCACACCTAAACCTCAAAATATTTTTCAATATTTTAATTAATTAAAGGGAAAATTTAGTAATAACATGGTAATAACATGTAACAGCCAAAACTTAGATCAAAACATCTCATTAATGAGTGAATGCACAAAAATGTCAGATACAATATGGTTTTAGTTGAAAAAAATATTAATTTACAATTATATTTTACAAGCTCAAGTTCCAAAGGGTCAAAACTGACCCGGGAATGCAAACATGTCGGCCTTTTTCAGTAAAAAGGTTTTGAATGAATTAAGAAGGTTAAATACACCTTCAGGTTTATAAGATATTCAATAAATATTCAATGATATGATGATACACATGATTCACAGTAAAAATATTAACAGGGAGAGATCATGTGATTAGCCTAGGGTTGGGCAGTACAACCAAAATATTAAAACATATTATGAGCAATTTCATATTACAGGAGTGGTATATATCACAATATAGTTATTTATGCTGGAGATTCAATGAACAAATAGTTTATATATATATCAAACAATCCTGTAGTATTTATGAATAACTGGATTAAATACTTCAATTAAAAGGTATTTGTTTATTTTGGCATTTAATAAGTATGTATTTATTAAAGATATTTATTAGGTGTTTCATTTACAAGGTATTCCAAGGATTTATTTCCTGAAAGTGACAGAGAAAAAGCAAAAGATACGATTAAATAAGATTATTCATAACAAATAAATGTTAAGTCTGGATCAATGCAAAAAGAGTTTCACATTATGCAACACTTAAATTAAAACAAAACAAATAATAATTAATTTAATGAAATGCAAACAACAACAGTAATAATATAGCAAAATCTCTATTAGCATATCCTATGATATTGCCCAACCCTAGACTGGTCTAATAAAGCAAAGGCAGCAAGCAGACCTCGCTAATAATCGCCCACACGGCGGAGTCCTTCTGAACCGTCAGACGTACAGCCACCACAGGGTTAAAGGCAGGCTCAACCGTCCCCTCTGCCACTCCTTTCTCAAACTGAGCTAAAGAAAGAGACAAAGAAAAAATACTGTAACTTTAAAAGAGGTGACCAGGCGTAATTGTAAAATTTTACATTTAGTTACTTAGCAGACACTTTTTCTTAGGCGACTTACAAATAAGAAGCAATTTGAACAAGAGAACAACACTTGCAAATACTGTGATGCCATGTAAGCTAGAGAGCAGCACAGAAGAAAAAAATGCAGTGGGGGAAAAAAGAGAACGTTTTGTTTATGGTTTAGTTAATAGAAGAGGGTGTGTCTCCAACGGTTTCCTGAAGGTTGCAATGGTGTAATTCTGGGCATTTACAAAACAGTTAGTTCCTGTCCTTGATTCTGATTGGTCAATAGCTGTGTTTTATTCACGATAAAACACGGCTATGACCGCTTCACCCAACGGTTCTGTGTATCACTACACAACACACTTAGCAACGTAAACTGTATGTTCTCAAATGATATTGTTCATTGAAGCTTATACTGTATTATGTAGAAGAGTTTTGAGAGAAAGAGATTGATTGAACGAGTTTATTACCTGCATTCAGATTTAGCATTTTCCGTCAGGTCAGTCCTATTTTCATAATGAAAAATCTGTTTAAATGTCCGATGTATTATCTTGTCCTTTTAACAGTTAAGGGGTTTTCCCGTGACTGACAGCGCTAGTCAAAGCATTTGTCAGTTGCGTCTTGTTCCGTGTTCACAACGATTCAGTCTTTTCAATATAAAAGTCTTTGCTACTGACTGACACACTCATAAATACAGTCTTTGCCGCCATCTAATGGCGTGAAAATGTAACTTCTGTTGCTGTTCACGGTCAGGGACTATTTTTTTCCAGCGGAAGGAAGGCTTTTAGTGAAAGTTTACTTCATGAAAGATGCATTGATACATATTTTTTCTTTAATATTTGTATTGTGTGGTAACCGTTTTATAAAAGCGATAAGGTACTCGAGGCTATTGCTGTATCGTGAATAAGTCACAGCTGACTCCACTTCGCGTCGTGCCTAACAACGCCCTTTGTTTAAAAGTGAAATGTTTTCTCAGGCAGAGAGAGAAAGTTACAAAGCACAAAGTCACTCCAAAGGGAGTTATTCTCTAAATCAGCAAGCACTGTTTCTGAACTCCCTGAAACACCTTGAATGTAGTCTTGAGTTTTCTTCTGGGAAAGTACACGTTGCAATATTCCTCATTAAAATATTTCCTGCCCATGACATAAGCCTGGATGAGTTGCGTTAGTAGTGTGTTGAAACTTGTGGTTATGGTATAGGCCAGGGGTGCCAAACTTCGGTCCACAGAGTGGCTCTCCAGGACCGATGTTCGCCACCCCTGGTATAGGCCATGACATATCCAAAAACAATCACAACACACTGGTCCAGCCGACCAATCAGAGCACACTGTGGTTTTCGGAAGGAGGGTCTTCATAGAGACAGCAACTAAACAGAGCATTACAGACAGACTGGGAAGAGAGATGCTGCAACAACATAAAATATGTAAAAAATAATGTGTTTTTTGAACATTCAAGCATAAAAACCTATACAAGTAGACCCAAAAACAAAAGCAAGACTTTGTAAGAGAGTAAATAGTCTCCCCTATTTGCAAGCAAAGCACAATTATTTGCTTCAAGTGCAAAACTGCTGATTTGAGGATGCATGTAATAACTCACCAAGTTTATAGAACCGATCCTCTGTTCGTTTGTATTTCTCTTTGGTCTTCAATTCAGCGTCCTGCAAGAGATAACATCCTCATTTAGAAGCACTTAAAGAGCCTGTGTGCAAGGGACCAGCACTATGATAACAATGTTAGACAACTGTGAGAGTAATGTTTGTATACTATGAAGTAAAACCAAGCACACAAACCCATTTACACAAACTCAGATGTGTTACCGGTCTCATTTATTCAAGGAAACTCTTCAAGAATAAACATCAAAGCCCATTTGAAGGCCTTTTAAGCTCTGTATCACAGCAGGATGGCAGTACACTGCCTCATTACCGCAGTAGCTCAACCTGCGATTGACTAAAATTAGCCCTGGTGGCAGCGTACACAGGAGACCTACACCAGATATTCCTGTCAACCTCCTGTTAACTCTGACAAACCTGTCACCCCGGGGCTTGTTTGGACATTTAAAGGAAACCATATAAATATAATTGAGAACATGTTTTTTTTTGGTTTTGTTTTTTACCGAAAAGGGCAGGATCTCGACAGTAGTGTTCTCAATTTTGTCTCCTGGGTGCTCCTGGTTTCCACTGCGAAAAAGGAACCTGCCAATCAAAGGATGATTGTTAATGAATATGCATGTACAGGCACAAACTCATGAATATTCGTCAACACGCATGTACAAACACTGGCAGGACATGGACAAGAACTATAGCAAAAGCTGAGTCTAACTTAGACAGCACGGCCCGAACACACACAGGCATGCACACGGTCTGAACAGGCCCCTACTTGAGCTGCTAATTAAATCCAGTCACACGTGAGTAAATTGACACTTCATCTTGTTAGCACAGTTTCTACTCAGACAAACACTTTGAACAGGTCAAGACTCTGTCAGACAAAGAAAATTAATGGCCAAACAGCATTAGTGCCTTTCCGCATCTATATCTGAAATACCCCTCGTCTTTCTATCTATTTGTAAGGATGACTGATGTCCTAGGACCAGTATGAGAGTGTTTTGGGACTTGAAAAAAATGCAGTAAAAAGTCATAATGTGAAATATTATTACAATTTATGTTTTTTTATTTCAATATGTTTTAAAATGTAACTTATTTCTGTGATGGCAAAGCTGAATTTTCAGCATCATTACTTCAGTGTCACATGATCCTTCATAAATCATTCTAATGTGCTGATTTGCTCCCCGAGAATAATTTCTTATTATTAATGGTAAAAGAAGTTGTGCTGGTAATTATTTTTTTTAAACTGATACATTTTTGCAAGCTGCCCATACCGCATAGTCAAGTCAAGTCAACTTTATTTAAATAGCGCTTTTTACAATGTAGATTGTGTCAAAGCAGCTTTACATTGATAACTGACATTGATAACGTACATAATTTTGGCTGCACAGCAGCTCTAAAAGAATAGTGTCAATGCAGGCAGATCAAAGCACTGTTGATTATCAAATGTCAAGTCAAATGTCAAGTGTCCCCAACTAAGCAAGCCAAAGGCAACAGTGGCAAGGAACCCAAACTCCAACAGGTGACATCAGGTGGCAAACAAGTGGCAAATAGTTGTTAAAATGGAGAAAAAACCTTGGGAGAAACCAGGCTTAGTCGGGGCCAGTTCTCCTCTGGCGAACAGTGCTTTGTTATGACTCAGGTTGCTCATAAGTCCGATAGGATCGCAACATTCAAAGTATTTATTTCAGTTCCATCCAGTTGAGGATTGTATTCATCACGCCGGTATGGACGGTTTGTTGAGGAGCTGCGCCACTGGTTGTCGTGTTGATGAGGCCTTCACAGTGGATGATCTAGTTGACTCAATCTCTGCTGATACTTCAGGGCTGCGACTGTGTATACACTTATGCACTTATGCACCCCCATACCATCAGAGATGGTGGCTTTTGAACTGAATGCTGATAACACGCTGGAAGGTCTTCCTCCTCTTTAGCCCAGAGGACACGGTGTCCGTGATTTCCAACAAGAATGTCAAATTCAGACTCCTCTCACCATAAAACACTTTCCCACTTTGAAACAGTCCATTTTAAATGAGCCTTGGCCCACAGGACACAACGGCGCTTCTGGACCATGTTCACATATGGCTTCCTTTTTGCATGATAGAGCTTTAGTTGGCATCTGCAGATGGCACAGCGGATTGTGTTAACAGACAGTGGTTTCTGGAAGTATTCCTGGGCCCATTAAGTAAAGTCATTGACACAATCAGTGATGCAGTGTTGTCTGAGGGCCCGAAGACCACGGGCATCCAATAAAGGTCTTAGGCCTTGTCCCTTACGCACAGAGATTTCTCCAGTTTCTCTGAATCTTTTGATGATGTTATGCACTGTAGATGATGAGATTTGCAAAGCCTTTACAATTTGACATTGAGGAACATTGTTTTTAAAGTATTCCACAATCTTTTTATGCACTCTTTCACAGCTTTGCCCATTTTTACTTCTGAGAGACTCTGCCTCTCTAAGACATCCCTTTTATAGCTAATCATGTTACAGACCTGATATCAATTAACTTAATTAGTTGCTAGATGTTCTCCCAGCTGAATATTCTCAAAATTTCTTGCTTTTTCAGCCATTTGTTGCCCCCGTGCCAACTTTTTTGAGACCTGTAGCAGGCATCAAATTTGAAATGAGCTCATTTAGTCGATAAAAGTGTAAAATTTCTCTGTTTAAACATTTGTTCTATCATGAATAAAATATTGGCTCATGTGATTTGAAAGTCTTTTAGTTTTCATTTTATTCAAATTTAAAAAACGTCCCAACATTTCCGGAATTCGGGCTGTATTTTTATTAACTAACATTAATAATAATTAACATTAATGAACACTGTAACACATGTATTGCTCATAGTTAGTTAATGCATTAACTAATGTTACCATATTTTCTGACACATACAGATACATTGCTAAAAATACAGGCACTTCTGGCAGGGCAACAAAAATTCAATGTAGGCTACTGACCCAGATTGGGCTGCAACAAATTTTATTTCATAAAGTTCTGTGTATTTGCTAAACAATGTTTTCTCTATTACACCTCTCTCTGTCTTCCTCTCCGGAGGTTTTTGGTTGCAGCGTCTTATTTTAGAAGCTTCTCATTAGCCACCTCTACTCCCCTGTGAGGACACTGAGACATGGAGACGTGTGAACAATGTTTCCTGATTAGAGCTCTGCGAAAATCACTTTTAGGAGAAGGTGAGGATTATAGAAAGAAATCATTTGGGTGTGTGTTTGTGTGTGAATAGTGTATTAAAGGAATACGTTTGAATGCAGCACCGGACTGGAGTTTTGCTCCTCAGGCCTCTCTCACACTGGCTACAGGTTATCAGACCATCCTTACCGCCCAGCCCTGTAAATGTGTGTATCTCTCCAAGTCGCAGACAGACTGACCTTTCTATGTTGACAGGCCGATCAAACTTGAACAAGACATAGTCTCCAGCCATTGGAGTAATTGCCCAGAAGAAATCCTCGCCCATGTAGGTCTTCTCAAGCGTGTGGCCTTGATACACTTTAAGAGAGGTGGACACCTCCGCCGGTGGGTTCACATGAATCTTATGCAGTAGAGGTTTCAGGAAGTCTTTATCCTGACAGAGCAGAAGAAAAGGAAGTTATGACTGAAGTCAACAGGAAGTGCGGCTGATGGCCACACTGCTTTTTAACCGTCCTTAATAGTTAATACAGCAAACGAGATTCAGGAAAAGATCAGCTATTCAAGAAAAAAAAACTTTGTCACAAGAAAACAGGATACAAGGATAAGACGAGATGTTATAAGATAGCAGGAAGTCAAAGTATCTTTCTATGGAAGAGAATCAAACTTTAAGAGCAAGAGGAAAGATCCGGCAGTTGTGCAAGGTCATGAAGGTCTAGCTAGCTAGTAATAATTATCCATGTCAGGTGATCTGATCACAAGCTGTCAGCGATAAATACAGGTGTGCAAACATCTATCACTAAAACAATATTTGTAATGTAGACAATAATTTGTCCTAGATAACAAATTAGGTCAGTCTACTGGCTTGTTAGCCATCCATTATGCTAAAACAAGAGTTTTAAACTTTGCTGGTTAGGTCATCCAAGGATGTTTATACTAGGTGTAAACAGTGGCTAGAAAAAAATAACACTCATGAATTAAGAGTTACCGTGAGTTTCTGGATTTTCCCAGCAAGGGAGGAGTGCAGGCCTACATGCTGAAACAAAGAGGGCCTGAAACGAATGCGCAGACTCGACTTCTGTCTCTCACAGTGTTTCTGAAGAGATAAAGACACGTACATTAAACTGTGAGAAATAAAAATAGGGTGAAAGTTAAAAATAGTGACATAATGTGTGTGTTTGTAGAGAGAAAAAAAAAAAAAAAAAAGTCAGAAAACAAGTTCCGTTCATCTACGCTAGAGGTGTGAAAAGCCTCTCCACTGCCTGACGCAAGCAAGGTGGTCCAAGGTCACAGAAGTATGCACCGGCAGACAGAGCATTAACTTACGGCATCTTTCTCTGGGTTGCATACTTTGACCCAGAGTATGTGATCTAGCAGCCAATCGATGGGCTTCTCCTTATAAAACATGAAGATAAACTCCACAATGAGATTTAGATCCGGGGCTTGGAACATTTTACCTAAGAGGGGGGAGAAAAAAAAAAAAAGGTTTGGGGTTTGTAAGACAAAGACTGCATTTATTTGATCAAAAATAGTATAATATGAAATATTATTATTATTACAGTTTAAAATAACCGTTTTCTTTTTTAATATATTTTAAACTGTAATTTATTCCCGTGATGCAAAGCTGAATTTCCAGTCTTCAGTGTCACATGATCCTTCAGAAATCATTCTAACATGTTGATTTGATGCTCAATATACATTATTATCAGTGTTGAAAACAGTTGTGCTGTTTAATATTTTTGTGGAAACCGAGATACATTTTTTAAGGATTCTTTAATTAATGGAAAGTTCAGAAGAACAGCGTTTACTTGAAATCTGGCGACATCAATGACAAAAAGTCTTAAAGAGACAGTTCACTCAAATGAAAATTCTGTCATCATTTACTCGCCCTCATGTAATTCCAAACCTGTTCTTTCCTCAGTGTGACACAAAAGGAGGGTAACACTTTATTTTGATGGTCCCCCAACAGACATTCTGCTGACTATAAGTAACTTTGCAACTACATGTCAACTTATTATATTAACCCTAACCTAACAGTCTACTAAGAAGAGCTTGCACTGTGGAGCTTCTGTCACTAAAACAAATTCCTAATATGTGTAAACAACATACCTGGCAATAAAGCTCTTTCTGATTCTGATTCTGATTCTGATTCTGATTCTACTAATGCTGCCTTCATGTGCTATCGGAAATCTGATAATTCTCACTTCTAAAGTTGTGATTACGAGTTGTGATTCGAAATGGGAGGGTGTTCATGTGCAATTTTTACCTAGGAAACTTCTGATTCTGAGTGCACGTGAAGGCAGCATAACAGTCTACTAATACTCTACAACAACATGTCAGCTAACTATTAGTAAAGTTATTTATAGTTAGAAGAATGTCTAAAGTGGACAAAATAAAGTGTAACCACATGAAAGTGTAATGTTTTTGTAACTAAATTATGCTTTTTTGGGGCTTGATAGCTCCTGGACACTGTGTGCCTCTGTTGTATGGCAAAAAGCAGTCAGTCGGATCCTTATTTAAAATTTCTCTTTTAGTGTTCCAAAGAAGAAAGAAAGTCATACAGGTTTGGAACAACATGAATGCGAATAAATGATGACAATTACACAAATAAAGTGGTATTTGAATAGCGGTTAAACAAATAAAGATATTAACAATATAGAAGTCACACCAATGAAGCCCAGCTGTGAAAACTCAAGGATCATCCAGTCCTCAGTGGCGAGTTGAAGGGCAAAGTTTTTCATGGTGGCAAAATAGTTGGGCTTAGCGACGATGTCATCCTCTAACTGTAAGAACAACAGGAAATGGAAATGAATCATACAGAACAGCTCATAAACCAGACACATTTACTCACACAAGCTGTACTTACTAAAAATATCACTTCTAACTAAAATCAACCCCAAGAATAAAACTAACAACTAACAGACACTCTTGCCACTAATAAAAGCACACACAAACACTAAGTTAAAGCATGTTGTCCTATACTTGAATTCCCAAAAAAAAAAAAAAATACCTTAATACCTTTCCCCTCTCCTAAGATAGCACAGCATGTATTGAGAGCACAAAGACATGGAGACACTGGAGAGATTTATTGGCACGGCACAGAGAAAATGAAACCAAAAAAAAATGGATGAATGAAAACATTCAGCACAGTTCAACACACAGACAGACAGAAGCACGTGAGAATGAGGAAGACATGAAAGTTGAAAGACATTAATGAACATTAATACAAGATTATGCTTTTTTTTTTGTCTTGGGAAAATGTGGAAACATTAGGCAACAAAGAAACAATACACACAAACTCACTACCATTCAAACGTTTGGGGTTGGTTAGATTTTTTTCAATGTTCTTGAAATAAGTCTCTTATGCTCACCAAGGCTGCATTTATTTGATCAAAAATACTGTAAAAATACCCAGAATATTCTTAAATATTATTACAATTTAAAATAACTGTATTCTATTTGAATATATTTTAAAATGTAATTTATTCCTGTGATCAAAGCTGAATTTTCAGCATCATTACTCCAGTCTTCAGTCACATGATCCTTCAGGAATCTAATATACTGATTTGATGCATTGGAAGGAACATTTCTGATTATTATTATTAGTAATGTTGAAAACATTCCACTTTTGTGGAGACCATGATACATTTTTCACCGGATTCCCTGATGAATAGAAAGTTCAAATTAATAGCATTTATTTTACATAAAAATACTTTGTAACAATAAGTGTCGTAACTTTCGCTTTTGATCAAAATAACGCATCGCTCCTAAATAAAAGTATTAATTTCTTACTGACCCCAAATTTGGAAAGTGTAAATGTAATAAAATACATTACAAGTTTAAATAAAAGCTTTTCATCAAGAACAACTGGAAAAGGGTAATTCCATGTCAAATCAACCACATTTTGGAAACTGGCCCGACTAAAATTTTTGAGCATTGTATTCCAACAGTGACAGTTTGCATGCCTGTAACTCAAGAAGTATTAAAGATATCTTAATAGCCTTTTAGATTCTGGTTCTTAAACTTTTCTTTTGTTATCTTCATTTTAAAGGCTCTATATGGTTCACTCCCAGAGATATGGAGATCTTAATGCAGCTCCATGAGTAAATCGGTCAATCGTACATATTTTCAGTGGTCAAAAAACAAATGTGGGTCACTTTTGCATTCAGTTGAGATTCTTTTAAAGAGGAATATGAACAACAAATAATGTTGAAACTAGAATTGAAGAGTTCAGATGCAAAAGCCTCTAAGTGCCATCTGAAACTTTCTTCTAAAATGAGCATTTTTATCAAGCTCCTATGTTTAGGTTCAGTAATTTCACTTTAATGGCAATTAATAGGTCCTTTTCATTGCCATTAAAGTGAAATAACTGAACATAAACATACAAGCTTGATAAAAATGGTCATTTTAGAAGAAAATTTCAGATGACATTTAGAGGCTTTTGCATCTGAACTCTTCAATTGTATTTTTTTTTTTTTTTTCTTACTATCAACACAATTGCATAGAACATAGCTGTCTGAGTGCCATAAATACAGTTTGGATTTCTTCTTCATTTATGTATTTCTTTCACCAGAAAAAAACATGATAAAAATCAAAAATTTTTAGCCGGGGACCTCTGGTTGAGATGACACGGAATGACGCAAAAGAAAGAACATTTTATAAAACCTCATCATCCTCCATTCACAAGTATGACAATAAATGACAAGTTAAATGACCATCATGTGATATTGCATATCCTTAACATAATTTTGGACAACTATGAACATCAAAATGCATTTAATCATCAAAGACTTGTTGCACCTCATAAACTGTGCCAGGTGTGGCTTGGGACATAAATATCATTTATATTTTTTGCATAATATTGACTGTAACTGATTTGCTGAAAAGTAGACATTGGTTGCCGAGCACTAACCATGTGGGTTTACAGTGTATATCTTGCACAGTGCCAAAATTACCAGTTGGCAGAGGCTTCTGCTTGGTCTCTTACATCATGTTATGCTTTTCATGTGTTTGTCTTCCGGAAAAACACAAATAAGAGGTGTCACGTCGAGTGTTACACCGCTTTAAATCTGCTGCGACCATGTTCAGCTGCTCTGAACGTAGCGAATTCTTTCCCCTGATCATATTTCCAGCGGTAAAATCATTATCACTCCATAAAAACAGAAATCCCCAAACCGCGAAGTCAAGTTCCCATGACAACCGCTACAGAGCCAAAGTGTGTCTTTAGGGTATATCCAGAAATGAACGAGTTACCACGGCAACCCTTGAGCAAAGAGCTTTTGGGGTACTTCATGTCTATCTGATTCTCAACTGAAGAGCTTCCAGTGGAGATCTGGCACACTAACTAGAAACCTAAACTGAAATATGCACCGCTTGGGAAGCTGACTGTAAGAGGAGAATTCAATCAAAAGATATTTCATAAGCGTTTTAAGTTTTACACAATGGTCTCAGTTGTTCAACTTCATGTATATGTGTGACATGCCATCACTTGGAAAGAAAAGACAAGACTTTTGATTCGACGGTATAAATGAATGGGACATACAGTACATTACAAGCATGTCAACCCATGTCACAGGAAGTGAAGGTAAAGCTGGTTATTTTCACTCAGTAACTGATATTAAGAAAGGATGTGATGTAACATCTGTAAAGAATTTTTAAACTTTATAGCTAATGTAACTTTTTTTTTTTACTGAAGAATTCATGTAATTGCTGTAACAACAACATATGCATCTTTTAGTATTATTTATGAAATGGTTAGGTCCTGTCCTTGATTCTGATTGGTCAATGGCTGTGTTTTATTCATGATAAAGTATGGCTATAACCGCTTCACCCAACGGTTCTGTGTATCACTACACAACACCTTTAGCAACCACTCTTAGCAACGTAAACTGTATGTTCTCATTGATATTGTTCATTGAAGCTTACTGTATTATGTAGAAGAGTATTGAGAGAAAGAGATTGAGTGAGCGAGTTTATTACCTGCATTCAGATTTAGCATTTTCCTTCAGGTCGGCTCTATGTTCATAATACAAAATCAGTTTAAATGTCCAATGTATTATCTTGTCCTTTTAACAGTTAAGGGGTTTTCCCATGACTGACAGCGCTAGTCAAAGCATGTTGACGTCTTGTTCCTTGTTCACAACAGTTCAGTTTTTTCAATATAAAAGTCTTCGCTACGGACTGACACACTCATAAAGACAGTCTTTGCCGCCATCTAATGGTGTGAAAATGTAACTTCTGTGACTTCTGTGACTATTTTTTTCGGCGGAAGGAAGGCTTTTAGAAAAAGTTTACTTCATGAAAGTTGCATTGATACATATTTCTGGCTTTAATAATTGTATTGTGTGGTACCCGTTTTATAAAAGCAATAAGGTACTCGAGGCTAGTGCTCCGCTTCACGTCACGTCGTGCCTAACAACGCCCTTCAGCCATGACTTATTCACGATACAGCACAGCCTCTCGTACCTTATTGCTTACTTATATACTTTTAAAGTATTTTTTATTTTTATATGTTCAGTTTTCATTTTAATTTTAGTTAAAGTTACATTATTTATGTTATGTGCTTTTTGTCATTTCATTTGAGCTTTCATTTATTTTCATTTTAGTATTAGGTTTTAGTATTTTTAGGACTACAAACTTTTTTCATTTAATATAGTTGAAAGCATTTCTAATTTTCATTTGGGTGTCTAAAGTTTTTCATCTAAAATTTATATTTTATATTATTTCATCTTTATTTCACTTCACTGACAAGCATGACATTCTACTTTTGAAAATAAATGTATATATTATAAATATATCATATATTATATACATAACACTAATATAAATTGTCAGAAATGCTGCAAGTGAATTTGGGCATTAGAAAGTACTATATGAACATGTATATTAATTTTGCGATTTGCTAAAGATTACATTTAACACTTATTTAATCATCAGTGTTTTTAAAAATGAACTTAAAAGGTAATATAAATGTAAAAACGGCAACTAACATGTGCAATTATATATATATATACACACACCGATGAGCCAAAACATTATGACCACTGTCTAATATGCTATTGGTCCTCTGTGTGCTGCCAAAACAGCACTGACCCACTGGGGCATGGACTCTACAAGACCCCTGAAGGTGTGCTGTGGTATCTGGCACCAAGACATTAGCAGCAGATCCATTAAGTCCTGTAGGTTGTGAGGTGGATTCGCCGTGGATCCAACTAGTTGGTCCAGCACATCCCACAGATGCTCAACTGGACTGAGATCTGGGGAATTTGGAGGCCAAGTCAACACCTTGAACTCTTCTTCATGTTCCTCAAACCAATCCTGATCAATATGTGCAGTGTGGCAGGGCACATTATCCTGCTGAAAGAGGTCATTTCCACCAGGGAACACCATTGTAATGAAGGGGTGTACCTGGTCTGTAACAATGTTTAGGTAGGTGGCATGAGTCAAACTGATGTCCACATGAATGGCTGGACCCAGGGTTTCTCAGCAGGACATTGCCCAGAGCATCACACTCCCTCTACCGGCTTGTAGTCATCCCACAGTGCATCCTGGTGACATCACTTCCCCAGGCACTTACATGGCCATGTGCACTCTGATCGATCTGCAGCTATGCAGCCCCATACACAGCAGGGAGCGATGTTGTTACACATTCCTCCCATAACAATCCTTAAAATTTTCTGTGACTTGTGCCACAATAGCTTTCATTGCCCTGGTGCATTAATGAGCCTTAGATGCCAAAAGCCCTGTCACCCATTTGTGGTTTGTCACTCCTCAGTCCACTGTCCATAGGTTCTTATCACTGCTGACCAGGAGCATTCCCACAAGACTTGGCCTTTCAGAAATACTCTGACCCAGACATCCTGCCATAACAATCTGGCTCTTGCCAAAGTCTCTCAGGTCTTTACTCCTGCCCATTTCTGCTGCACCCATCACATTGACTACAAGAACTAATTGTTCACTAATCAAATAATCTACTCCGAACTTGACATGTAAAATTGTTAGTAAATGATCAACAGTTTTCGTTCAGCTGTGAGTGGTCATAATGTTTTGGCTCTTCAGTGTGTGTGTGTTTAGATCATCATACAGGTGACTGATGTAATTGTTTCAGAGACAAATAACTTTCTACCATTTTGAGTATGTTTTATATGCAGAAACAGCTATGAGCAAGCTATGCGTAGGTTGCCTGACCTAAAGTGTGTAAACACTAAATGGTACGAGTTTGGGGTGGGACTCTCCGTTTACCAAATAATAGCAGATGGGGGAGTGTTTTGGGAAACTGTATGAAAAGTCATTAATTTTTCAATTCTGTTCAGTGACACTAGTGGTACAGATATTAAACAATTCACCTTTAAAATTGATCATTTAATTACCTGGACATAATAGACCCCTTTGTTGACGGCATACATCATTAGAAAGGAATAGTCCAAATTCTGCTTGGTCCTCCATCTACAAAGAAACACAAATTCAAAACATCATACATATGTTCAAAAAGGGAGATGCACAGTACACGTTCAGTAGCCCGAGAGCCATGGTTGAATGTGGAAGTTAACCTCTCGATGAGTCAGCTAACTGACCGGGAGTGTAACTCTAGATGGCAGGTGTATGACGAATGTGACTGACAGTTACAGAAACCAGAAACATACGTACACACTCCAAAAGCTAAATAAGGGCAGGTTGAGGGTATATAAACAAAAACACATCACTCTCATGTACTCAATATAACCTTTGTTATTCATTCGTCTTTCACAGTAAGGGGTTCAGAAACAAGATTAAATATTCAAAAAGAATATTAAATATGAGTGGCATCAAAGCCACTCATTTCCTTTGATCAAACTGACTAAGTGGATGAGAGAGATTATGGTACAGAATAAGAACTCAAAATGACACACACACACAGTTATTTTAGATGGCATCACTGGGAATGTTTTTAATGCAAGATATATGCCATCTTAGCAATGACTTTGATAGTCTAAAATCAACACCAAAACCAAATGGGAGTAAAAATGTGTTTTGGCAAGTCATTAAAACAGAGATACTTGCCAGCAGCCAATAATTTTATTAGGAATTCCTAATACATGAACTGAAAACATGATAGGCTGACCCTTGCTAATGAACAAAGTCAAAAAAAGAAAAAAAAGTAATGCTACCAATCATTCTACATTAACTGTAATCAAGTACAGACTTGATTCACTGAAGTGCAGCCTAACAGACCTGCTGTATTATTAAATATTATACGATACTGTTCAAAAGTCTCTTATGCTCACCAAGGCTTCATTTATTTCATCAAAAATACAAAAAGTAATATTGTCAAATATTATTAGAATTTAAAATAACTGATTTCTTTTGAAATATATTTCTGTGATGTCAAAGCTGAATTTTCAGCATCATTACTCCAGTCTTCAGTGTCACATGATCCTTCAGAAATCATTCTAATGTGCTGATTTGCTGCTCAAGAAACATTACTTATTATTATTACCATGATACATTTTTTTCAGGATTTGCTGAAGAATAGAAAGTTCAAAAGAAAATAATTTATTTGAAAAAGACATATTTTGTACATTATAAATGTCTTTACTTACACTTTTGATCAATTTAATGCATTCTTGCTGCATAAAAGTACTTAAAAAAATAAATAAATAAATCTTCCCCCAAACTTTAACGCACTGGAACAAGTATTTTTCTGTAAATCTGCTTTGAAACAATATGTATTGCGAAAAGTGCTATAAAAATAAACTTGAATTGAAAACTTTTGAACAGTAGTTTGGATAATATTGTTTGAAAAAGAGCACTTATTGCTTAAATGTTTTACTATTTAATTGTTGAATAAATACTTGAAAACGTGCTTATTTGAAAAAACTTGTTTACTTAATTTAGAAATAGTTGAAGGCTACATGGCACTGATTTGATTTGATTTGATTTAATTTAATTTGTTATATTGCTATTTAATTGTGCATTGAATAGCATATTCGCTGCTACTGAATGTTTCTGTGGTATTTAAATTGGTATTGAGAATAAAAATATTCGGCATTGGAACAGACCATTTTTCAATCATGACAACACACAGAATCCAAGTTATGAAAGAGGCAGCGTGACACCAAAAGATAGTGGAGGCAGTGAAATAAAGAAAGAGATACCCAGAGTGATTGAGATTAAATTGAGACAGCTGTGGATGAAAGATTTAGGGAGAGCAGAAGATGAGAAGAGGAGTCCTTTTAGGACAGAGAGAGGGAGAGAGAGCAGGAAGGAAGGAGGGAGTGAAGGAGTTGATGTCTTTGACCTTGAGCTTTACTCGCTTCCTGTCTCACAACAAATCTGCAAAGCCTCTCTCTCTCTGTCTTTCCCTTCAGAAAATCTCACTGACATCCCTCCCTCTCTAATCACATTTGTGACAGTAAATCAGCTCTGACTCTGGCACTGAAATATGAGATCCGGGCTAATCAAAACTTTATTTCACCCTCACCACAGAGATTGCCTGCAATCTCTATGGGCGCATAAATACTGTCACATGCAGCTGCCACAGCGATGGGCAGCACAGCAAAATAATAGACCACAATCAATACACCTATGCACACCACCAGTCATACGTTTGTACACACTTGCCTGAGATTATGTTTATCTTGATCTTATTTTTAATCTAAATGTTTAAAATTAGATTGATGCACTTGACATCTTTTTGTAAAGACCAAAGATTTTCCTTGCATCTCAACTCATAAAGCTTGTTCTTTAGTTAACATGAACTAAGAATAAACTGCACTTCTACACCATTTATTATTAATCTTAGTTAATGTTAATTTCATCATTTACTGATACATTATTAAAATCAAAAGTTGTATTTGTTAATGCACTGTGAACTAACATGAACAAACAATGAATGACTATTTTTATTAACTCACATTAAGAAAGATTAATAAACACAGTAACAAATGTATGGCTCATTATTAGTTTATATTTGTTGACACATTAACTAATGTTAACAAATGAGACCTTATTGTAAAGCGTTACCGAGAGTTAATATGAAGTATGTTTAAAATATGTATACTATTTTGGTCACTACACAATTCAAGCTATTATGCATAGGCATGTTTTTTGAGGGGGAAAAAAACCCAAACAACATCATGCATACTACTGTTCAAAACATTTTTTTATTTTTTTTTTTTTTATTTTAAGTTATATTTATGGGCTTTCTGTGCCTTTATTTGGAGAGGACAGTAGAGAGCAGATAAGAAAGCAGTGGGCAGAGATCAGCAAAGGACCTCGAGACGGGAATCAAACTCGGGTTGCCGTGAACGCATTTGCGCCATATGCCGGCGCACTAACCACTAGGCTATCGGCGCCGACAAAAAATATAATTTAAAGGTGCCCTCGAATCAAAAATTGAATTTTCCTTAGCATAGTTGAATAACAAGAGTTCAGTACATGGAAAAGACATGCACTGAGTTTCAAACCCCATTGTTTCCTCCTTCTTATATAAACCTCATTTGTTTAAAATACATCCGGAGAACAGGCGAATCTCAACATAACACCGACTGTTACGTAACAGTCGGGGACTCCGCCCCCAATATTTGCATATGCTCATGATCCAGGCCAGGCGGAACCGCCCAGCGGAATCATCGGAAGTTCTGCAAGCAGAGTGAAGAAACAAGCCAAGCGAGGATAACAGCGAAAATGGCAGATCATGGAAATAAATGTTATGTTCCAGGCTGTGAAGGGGATGTGAAAACTTTTCATAGTCTTCCTCCAGAAAAAAACTGTCAAAAGGCATGGCTGATGTTTATCTATAACCGGATACCGGAACAATTTAACTCAAAGTTGTTAGTTTGCTCTGCCCATTTCACCACGGACAGCTTTTCTAACTTGGGACAATATCAAGCAGGCTTCGCTCAGCGTTTGACACTGAAGAAAGGGGTAATTCCAACTATATTCCCGCAAGCAGTAAGTAGTGCTTTTATCCACATCTTGGCTGTAGAAACTATTTCTGATTAAATGTAAAGTTTCTTAGTGAGCTAACAACATTAACGACCATGTACCCAGTGTTGTCTAGATCTAATGCAAGATGCTAGTACAGTAACAAATAGCAAAGTTTACGTAACTACTATTAACGGTGAGGTTAAAATTTATTACTGTCTTTGTTATATAAATCTATAACATAACCGTAGATACATATGCCAATTCTCTTTTGTCGGATATAATTATAATTTGACCTATATTTAACCAACAACACATTACACCGAAGCTAACTATGTTAGTTTATTTGCTTACAGATAGCTACAGATACTCGATCCTTCGAGCTAACTTTCTACACCGTTCAAACTGAAACGATAGTCATTTGACAAGACATTTAGTCACTTTTTTTCAAATATTTTTATTTTTGAGAACTTGTATGACTTGTATGCGTACACCTGTGGAAAAAGATATTTATAGACGATGTAAGTTTTTGTTACTAATAGCTAAATCGTAATCACACTACGGCAGCTGAGTAGTAAACATGACACTGCTTTTTTGGAATGTCTTCTATGCTTTACTTTGGTTGGCTAAATAAATCAAATTTAAAATCATATCGGTAATGTCAATATATTAGAAACAAATTTTCGTTCGTTGTTTAGAGTTGTTATTGCAAAGTGAAGAAGCTATCATTGTAAAACCATACAGCGACACATTATTACAATTATTTTTTTTTACAATGCTAAAAACAAAGTTGCAAATACTGACGTTATGAGTTATAGTGTAAAGTTAACGCTATATGCTAGTTCCATTGACGTAACAGTTACGTTTTGCAGGTGCATACTGAAAATAAAGACTAACTTACCACTCAGAAACGTCTATGGCCAATCGCAACAAAATTGGTTGTTCCTCTACATCTGCATCTTCGTCAGAAACAGGCTCAAACATATAAGGTTGAATACCAAAACTCTCCATCGTTCACGCCGTACAGTACAGATTTGTTCGCTATCAGTGTGAGCTACTGGAAGGAGCCGAACAGTGAAACAGCCAATCAGAGCGGAGCACCATATTACTATTCATGAGCCTTCCAAATAAGGCAAAAACAGACCTTTTCATTCTAGGGGCTATTTGTGGGGTTATAAATGGAGCTGTAAAACCATATCTGGACAATTTTCGGCCATAAAAAAGCCACATACCCTCTATGTAGATATCAGGGAACAATTTAAAATGTTTTTTCAAATCACTCAAGGGCACCTTTAAGAAATTAATAGTTATATTCAGTAGGTAAAATTGATCAAATGTGACATTTATGCTAATTTTTTTGGGATTTCAAATAAATGCTGTTCTTTGGAACCTTCTTTTCATCAAAGAATCCTGAAAAAAAATATTAGTTTCGCCAAAAACGTGAAGCACACTCATTTTCAACACTAGCTGTGTTTACATGGACCCTAATAATCTGTTTGTAATTGGACTAGTTGCACAATCGGAATAAAAAAAGTCACATGTAACCACGTCAAATCGGGATGAGATGGCCAAATCTAATTGAAATTTCATTTCGGATTGTAAGGGGTGGTTTAAACCTTTTCTAATCCGATCGAGAGGACTTGTAAACAAACCTTGAAAGTTCTACACATGTACAATGATGTAGAAATGGCTAATGACTATGACGCACAGAACGAGCTGTTGTTGTTGTTGTTGTTGAGTATAGTGTAATAAATGACTGCGGTGTCATTCTGAAATTCTTCAACTCATCATCTGTGAAGTGGTGAAGGACAATGTCGCCACAGCAGTCCTTCTTTCGGACTCTCATCCACAGACGCCTTGTTTTGGCCGCGTTTTTACTGCTTGAAATATATACGCAGCACGGCACAAAGCTTCATGTGCTCGTCGTCTCCTAATCAGGACCTGAAATAGATAAATGTTAAGTCTGTTTTTTTTTTTAAACAAGGAAAAGAAGTGATGGCAGGATGATAGTTAATGTGGGGCAACAGCAGGAAACTCTGTATATTCATGCAGTGAGCGCATATCAGTAGTTTAAATCTGATTCAAAGCTTGTGACATAAATGTGCACATCATTCCATCACTTTATTTAGCGTTCATGTAAAAAATAAGCTCGGATTAATCGTTCAGAATGCTTTCATTCCGACTGAAACAAAAAGTGTCCATGTAAACGTAGCTACTGATAGTAATAAAAATGTTTCTTAAACAGCAAATCAGCATATTAGAATGATTTCTGAAGGATCATGTGACTGAAGACTGAAGTAATGATGCTGAAAATTCAGCTTTGCATCACAGGAATACATTTTTCCAACTTGAAAACAGTTATTTTTTAAATTGTAAAACTAGTTCACAATATTACTGTTTTTACTGTACTTTGAGCAAATAAATTAGGCCTTGTTGAGCATAAGAGACTTCTTTAAAAAACATTTTCAAAATCTCACCAACCCCAAACTTTTGAACGGTAGTGTATGTTGCAATTTTCAGGTAATAAATGAGTCATTTGCAGGTAATAAATGTAGCTAGATGTTAACATTTACACTATGCAACAAGGGAAATGTTTATCAAATATCCAGAGGTATGTACTTTCTCATTCTGTTAGTATGTTGTACAAGTAGGTAGCTACTGTAGGGGATAATGTTTCCTGAATACTTACTTCACCCTCTCTTTTGAGTCACCAAAGGTCTCTTTTAAGTTGCTGAAGTCTGGATAGTAGCTGGCAGGGGGCGATATGACCTCCAGTAACCCAGAATTCAGTTCTGTGTAAAACCTTATGAACAATGACAGTAAAAACAACACTTAGGTTAAATGTACAATTAGGTTAAATGTACAAGATTAGGTTAAATGTACAATTCAGATCCTTTTCATGCAAAAAATATTATGAGGAAGTGACAAAAGAAAATGTCACCTACTCTTTTTCAAGGCCTGCAACCACGCTGTTTACGTAATCTACGTCCGTCTGTGAGGAAGCAAAGATAAAGAACTGGTGAGTACACACACGCAAAGGCTCAGCATAAATACAGGTGCAGAAACAACTGGAAGTAAATACAACGCCAGTGCCTGACAGCCTGGAAAAATACGAGAATTGGACTAGCTTTGCTCTGGACTGTTTGTTATCTCGGTGAAGTGGATGAATTTTTTCCTCACTGATTTTGTTCAGTCTACACCATGTGTGGGAGCAAGTAAAACTCCAGCAAATGATGTGGAAAGGGATATCCTCTCTCTCTCTCACACACACACACACACACACATGCTAGGGTAACACAAGAGCTTCATTAAGGGTTCTTTAGATGTACTGCCACTGGGTGTTCCCTAACTAAAACACTTCAAACTAATGACTACCATTGTTCCAGAAAGCCACAAGAACAGCTGAGGACATCAGCTACCAGACCTAACCACAGCCCACAGACACTGAGGCGGAACAAGCACTGGACGACAAACTGGAGGGAAATAACCAAATTGATTACGCAGAGACCGGTAATGCATCGAAACACTGTATAAGGCTCTAACTAATGATTAATCTAATCATTTGTTTTCTCTTCTTCTCCTTTTTTTCCTAATACTGTAGATAAGCAAATGTACACGTATGATAACAGTCAATTTTCATACCGTGAAATACAGTGAGACTGATATACATCTGTCACTCTAACATCAAAAGTGCAAATCATCAACACGCTCCACACATATCAACGTTGTCGATTACATCAATGTGTCATTTCATCCAGTGTACAAGAGGATGTTTCTAGAAAAGTCCACTGCAACACAGTAACTACAATCTGATTATAATTCTTTAAGGAGTTTCTAATGCAGACTGATTGTAAAGGATTAGAAAAAAAGAAAAAAAACAGCCTTGTTTTATATTATAAAATCAAGTTTTTATTAGTAACAAGCACTAGTAATTGGCATTTTGATGGAAACCACCAAGATCAATTTTAATTTTATAAGGTCTTAATATTCACACATGCCATTCATTTGATCAAATTACATGTTAATGTTTTTGAAAGAGGTTGTGAAACATTTATGCTGCTTACAGGAAACCATGACATTTTCTTTTACAGAATTCTTTGAAAGTTCAAAAGACAAGCATTTATTTGAAATAGAAAGCTTGTGTAACATTATAAATGTCTTAACTGTCACTTGTTCCAGTGTTTCTCAACTGGTGGGTTGTGACCAGACGCAGTTTAAGTAAAGAGTGCCTGAGAAAAACACGTTATCCTGATTCAATATCTGAGGGCAGATACAGCAAAATCCCCAGAGTTAAATCAACTCTGCTCAGAGTACATATGGTCCCTCTCTACATAGAGTTAAAATAACACTGAAGCAGAGTTAAATTTAATGAGATAATTAAGCAATTAATTAAGTAATTATTGCGCATTAGTGATGAACACCTGCTGTTAACAAGCAGAATCACTGAAGAAATAAGAAAAAAACACAAGAACAACAAGTGACTTAAGTCACAGCCTTATTAATTGCTTAATTATCTCATTAAATTTAACTCTGCTTCAGTGTTATTTTAACACTATTTAGAGAGGGACCATATGTACTCTGAGCAGAGCTGATTTAACTCTGGGGATTTTGCTGTGTAAGATGTTGTCAGGCTATATGTCAGTGTCATTATGCTAACATTATTTTCGTAACTTGTTACAAAATAAAAAGTCTCTCACCTCAGAAAAATGAACTTTCTTGTCCTGTCAGGCTTGTGCTTATAGTGCGCACTCTTTAATTGCACACGCAAATGTAGAGGCACGCACTGTATATCACTTCACTATATACAGTATAAAGATCAAAATATAGATGGCCCACTTCAAGCACTTTTTAGGAATATATATATATATATATATATATATATATATATATATATATATATATATATATATATATATATATATATATATATATATATATATATATATATATATATATATATATATATAATTCCTAAAAAAGTGGGTTGCAGCTTAATGACCATGGGAAAATGTGGGTCCCGTGGCCAAACCACTGACTTAATCTTAATGAAAAGATAAGATCTTTGTTTTGGAAAATCATAGGTATATAGTGCTGGCAACAATATCTGTTTGGCTGAAATGACCACCCAATCAATTTCAGAACAAATACTGAGATACATATTAAAGACCATGAAAAAAGCTTAAAATACAGAGAAATAATTAAACAATATCACTATGATTCCTCTACTTTAAGACTTCCTAAACTCAAGATAAATTTTTCCCTCCCACTCAGTGTTCAACAACACTGTGGCAACAGATGAAGCGAGAGACAAATCCTGCCGGGTATGTCTGCATGTCTACTCCTTTTATTCTGCCCTTCAGACAGCATCATAAAAGCATCAAGACCCCTGTTCTCAGCGTGAATCGCCCGCACCCCTCCACGGGTGGTAACAAGAAAACAAATCATGTTGACCCAATTCAACCAATCACAAAGGCAATGATGGTCTCAGGACCCAGATCTTACACTGAACATCAAGTAGAGCTGCAACAAAACTATGTAAGCAGAGCAAAAGTAAACAAAACGTTCTTAAAATGCTTTTTCCCAGTTGTCACTTACTCCATTAGAACATGGTTAAAAACCACTTGCGTGTCAGCTCACAGTATTTCCCTCGAAACTACGTATTTATTATAAATCTTCACGCACAGGAAGACAGACCAAGCCACAATCCTCACACACAAAAACACCCTTTCTCAAACCAGTGCTCACCTCTCCCACAAACACTATGATGACGCAGTCGAGCTTCTCCTCCGCTGAGAGTTTATCGATGAGCGAATGAAGTGTCTCTGACAGGTATGACTTTACTTTCCGCTTAACCGTGGGGATGCCCATCACCATGGAAACTGCATAGAAAAGAGAACAAAAACTCAATTTTAAGCACATCATGCAGTCAGCTTGTCAGATGACAAACTACTCTAAATAACATGAAATGGGCCAAATCCACACAAGACAAATATATGACCCCGGAGGTTCTGGCTGTACCGTTCTGACTAGATATCTCAAATCTGAAATAGAAATAGGGTGGGGGTGGGGGGGTTGGGGGGTTTCCACAGTGGCATGGTGAAGTCCAGACATGAAGGACACATATGGAGGTTCCAAGGGCAAACACATTACTCTGCTGTATTGTAATGCATCTCAGATCATCCTAAAAGGAGATTCTGACTCCTGATACAATCTGAGCATAAAGACCCCAATATACTTGAAGTGAAATCGAAGAACAAACTGGTGTGATGTCATTTCGAACAAACCCAGGCCAAAACGGAGAAGTTAGAAACGGCTTGCCAAAGCTGTCGAGGTCAGAATTCGTTCCCATGCCTTATTGCCACATTTGATTAATTTGTTCCCTTATTTTTTGTTAAAACATGGCCATGTTATACTAATTCATTCCCTCATTTTAATGTAGTTAAATCAAGACCATAGTTTAACTTAAGCGAGGGAACAAATTCTTAATTCGTGGCCAAGATAATATATTTTTTCCCACCAAATCATGTGTGGTGCTCTGTACATTACATAAAAATAAGATGGGGAAAAAATTACACTTTAAATAAAATAAAACAAAACATTAATTAAAATAAGAACTGTTTTGACTAAAATGCCATTCAGTTTTAGTCATCAGAAATTGTTTTAGTTTTAGTCTAGTTTTAGTCGACTAAATATCATTAGATTTTAGTCGACTAAATCTACAGTTGATTTAATCAATTAAAATCTAATTTAGTTAAATTGTAATGCATTAAGCATTTCTCTAACAATACACTGATATACATCTGATATTCTCTAAAATGTTTATGTTAACTTAAGACATAATCAACTGTACTTTACTCGCCAAAGCGGATGGTTTTTGACCGTTCAAGTAGGGCTTGGCGATATATCGCATGCGATTGTCACGCGCATTTCGTCAGTAAAGCCGGTTCCCTGATTACCGCGAAATTGCCATCACCTGCTTTCAAATGGAGCGGCATTTAATAGACAGAATAGGCAGATGAATCGCCTTCGATAATGAACGCGATATTGCGTGGCTTGTCAGTGAACTACGGTTCTGTCTAGTAAATGCCACTCCATTTGAAAGCAGGTGATGGCAATTTAGCGGCAATCAGGGAACCGGCTTTACTGACGAAATGCGCGTGACAATAGCATGCGATATATCGCCAAGCCCTACGTTCAAGTGCAAAAAGACAAGAAAGAGAGCTCGATTCAGTAGGCTACTTGTCAGGGACTGACACACTTTTGAGGTACTATTATAGTTTTTGTTTAAAATTTTAATTGGATTTGATTTTTAGTTGTTCTGTCTTGTTCTGCGCATCTTCCACCCAGGACATCAGTCCTGACTGGATATCTTCCCAAATCGTCCTTCTCTATCATTTTTGTCTCGTTTATATTCGTTGACGAAAATTAGAGTAGATTTAAGTCATAGTTGTAGTCATTCATTTTTATTTAGTCATCATTTCGTTTTCATCCATGAAAAAATATCGTTGACGAAAATTATTCGTCAACGAAATGAACACTGTTTGGTACAAATTGTACAGTTTTTCATTCTTTTTTTTTATCCATTTTTTTTTTTATCATTTTTTTGGTACATGCAGTAAGGTGCACTGAACCTTAGTGCATATCTTGAACCTTCATGCATTATAAAAATTTGTATAATGACATGGGTATTACGACATAAACATGAAATATGAGGACATTTAACAATGTTACTAAACATTAAAAATGTAAAAATGCAGAATGTTTCCTGTGATGGGCAGGTTTAGGGGTAGGGTTAATGTAGGGGGATTGAATGTACAGTTTGTACAGTATAAAAACCATTACGCCTATGGAATGTCCTTTTTGTTTGAAAGCAAAACAAACCTGTGTGTGTGCGTGCATGTTTTTGTGACATATCAGGACACAAATTTGTATAACGACATGGGTATGACATAGTATTACAAGGAGAGGGTGACTTATGAGGACATTAGCCCATGTCCCCATTTTTCAAAAGACTTATAAATCATACAGAATGAGTTATTTTGTGAGAAAGTAAAAATGCAGAATGTTTCCTGTGATGGGTAGGTTTAGGGTTAGTGTAGGGGGATAGACAATACAGTTTGTACAGTATAAAAACCATTACGCCTATGGAATGTCCCCACAATTCACAAAAACAAACGTGTGTGTGTGTGTGTGTGTGTGTGTGTGTGTGTGTGTGTGTGTGTGTGTGTGTGTGTGTGTGTGTGTGTGTGTGTGTGTGTGTGTGTGTGTGTGTGAGCGGATTTGAGTGACAGACTGACAGAAGCTCTGTCACACTTCATCAGCACCAAACAGAAGATAGTAAAATATGTCCTCGTTTTGCACTGCTTCCCACTGGAAGGCAGAAAAGAGTGTTTTTTCAACACCACGTGGTGAAAGAGTAAAGTAGGTTGAAGATCAAAGACAGAGAGAGAGAGAGAGAGAGAGAGAGAGAGAGAGAGAGAGAGAGCTGAAGGAGATGAAAGATGAAGTTTATCAGACAGAGGTAAAACACCTGAGACACCAAGAAAGAAAAAATTAAAGAGGAGCATTTAAAAAAAAAAGCATGTTTTTAAGTTAACGTGCATTCAACACAAGTCATTCTCTCCTACGCTACATCTTCTCTTTCACAAAAGTAGCGTTTGGCCTTCAGGCGCTCAGTTACATAAAGGGATGCTGAACTGCATCATTCTCCCAGAATGCTCTTTCTTCTCTCCTCAGCAGCAGTATGAAGTCTTTATGCTTCTCTTTGAGACAGCCACTGAACATGCCTTGAGACTAAACTATGGCAAATTATACTCAGACGGTCTCCAGGGATGTTACAGTGCCTTACTGAGGAGAAAAGGAGTGTTTGAGACATTAGGGGTTTCACTGAAACCCTGTATGTTGAGCATTTTCATTTTCCAATGGGAGCGTCTCTCAAACAATCCTCTCAAACGTGTCAGTCTGCTCTTTTTCCATTGTGTATATCAAGAGTTTTCAACCTTTGCAGGTTCAGGGACCCTCCATTCAGACTCTCAGCTAACCCAGGGACCCCCAAAATTAAAAGATAATAGATTTCTCATTAATAATTGATAATTAATTTCATAAAAAAAAAAAAAAAAATTAACACCATTACATTACATAATAAATGGCATGAAGCTCATTTATTGGATATGTTTTTAGTGCTGAATTAAAATTCATTTTGATATTTAGGGGCATAAAGACAAAAATATCAGTGATACAGCTGTCCTGGTATCAAAATAATGAAAAAAACAAACAAACAAAAAAACGAATAACTCATAAGGATGAAACTTTTGAAATGAAAGCCTTGTTGAGTTTGACATATTCCTTATTGTTATTTTTTAAAACAACATTAATATAACATTGCTTATTTAAGAAAGTTTGTCCGTCAAATTAAAATCACGCGATGTGACCAAAAAAACCATGTGGTGTAACAAACATGCAAAAGCATGCAAAAAAAAAAAAAAAGTGTGTCAATGTCAGGAAGTCTCTTAAAGGGATAGTTCACCCAAAAATTCTGTCATCATTTACTCATCCTCATGTTGTTCCAAACCTGTATGAGTTTCTTTTTTCTGTTGAACACAAAAGAAATCAACTCTCCAAAAACATTATTTTTAATAATTCATAATTTAAAAAAATTGCACACATTCAAGTTGTAAAGAAAATAAGATACAAGTTGATGGTTACGCCATAAATTTTATTTCCTTTTCTTCATATAATGCTTATTAGACCATTAATTAATGTTCATACAAATGTGCTAAATATCTCCTCCATGGGCCCTTGACTTTTCATCCGTTTGCAAACCCTGGGTCTATATCGATAAGGGGGAGGTGCTAAGCGTGCACAGTCTCTAGGGTTTGGACAGAAGAAGATGTCCCCATTTACAGCTCTAAAAATAGCCTCTCCTAAGCCACGATCTCATTGAAAAGAGAGGGACCGCAGGCATAGGCACGAGCCAGAGCCGGACGCAGTCTTGCCACACTGACAGTGTGAAAAGAAGCGGCTGAGATTACCGTTTGCCAGTAGGGGAGGTCCGTCTGTGGGTTTGGAGGAGGCGGGCATAAATCATGGGTGGGCTTCAACTGTCCAAAAACAACGAGTTCTCACTGTTTTTCCCATATGCTCAGAAAAACAACCTCCTCGTGTGACAGGGGTCAGTCACACAAGGTTTTTTTTGACATTCTCTAACGTCACTGTTGTCATTCACCGCAGTCTGTCCTAGCATAGAATGTCGCTTGTAATAAAGCCATCTAGCCGTTGACTTAACTCATCTTGTCGTTAACCCACATACCGCCTGATATAGTATAGTGTGGTACAATGTGTCATACAAACAAGAACAAAATAGAGCTCACCACAAAAGAGCACGACAGCTCCAGGCTTATGGTGTCGACTAGCCAGATCAGTGGTGGATTGGTCACTACGCCAGTAAAAAAAAGCCCAGTCAATCAACAGAGAGCTGCAACCACTATAGACACTGAGTGGGACACGGACCCCACAATATTTACATTAACGGTCAAGTGATTCTTAAACTTTTACATCTTATGCATTAGGTTGCAATCAGGACCACTATAATGCTTCATTCTAGTCAGCTTATGGATATATTAAATACATCATAATTCCTGTTTATTTCCTTCTTCCTCAGTCTCATTTCCTTCAGACAATTTATTTGAGGTAATTTAATCCAGTAGTTCTCATGTGATTGCGTGTGCTGCACACGTCTGCACTGGTAGGGTTGCAGGGGCAGAAAAACAAGCGATGCAAAATGCAACTAACCACATATTTGTGCACAGATCGAAAAGAAAAACAAATAGCCTTGACAACTCAAGGGAGGAGAAAAAAAAAAGATATATATATAAAAATATATATATATATATATAGCGTGATCATTAGGGGTGTGACGAGACCAGTATCTCACGAGACGAGACGAGACGAGACTCGAGATTGAGTTCACGAGACGAGATGGCGAAATACATGACTAGAAAAAATATTCTGCAGGTGTATTTGAAATGTTTTAACTAATCATTTTGTAATGAATGTCATTTCAGTTCTACTTTCTGAGACTGAATTATCATATGCAGTAAAAGACAACAATACTCAAGTAATGTAAAAGGTTTTGCCACTAACTCAACTGACTGACTTCCCTCCTGTATGATTTCAGTCTCTTCAGATCTTACTGTACATGAATTATGAGCTTCTACAGCTTTTGACCTCCTAACTGAACTCCTCTCCACAATCTGATCACAGAAATAAAAACAGTATAAATAAAAATGGTAACACTTTACAATAAGGTCTCATTTATTAACATTAATGTATTAACCAACATCAACTAACAACAAGCAATATATTTGCTACAGTATTTATTCATCTTTGTTAGTTGATAAAAATAGTCATTCATTGTTAGTTCATGATAGTTCACAGTGCATTAACTAATGTTAACAAATGAAACCTTATTGTTTGTACTAGTAAATAATAAGAAGAGAAAACTGTTATTCATTTTTATGGTAACACTTTACAATAAGTGCAACCATAATCGCACTCTCTCAATATTCAAAGATCAAATAAGACCAAATTTTTCTTTGATACAGAGCTAGGAGATGGTTACAACTACACTGCCCAGCCTAAAATAGCTTTCATATTGAGAGATATCTGTATTCATCAGTGAGCCGCTTTCAAAATGCGGGTATTGAAATCACGTTTGAATGCGCGCGCGCGTTTACTTTCACTTTTAAACGGTCGCGCGTACTCTGTAAATATGGAGCGGCGGCGACCGTTATCCAACTGAATTAAATGTTTTTTTTTATTTAAATACAAAGCAAAACGACAGTGGAGGCATAATGTAAACGTAGCGGTGGCATATTCTTTCCTAATCATCCTAACACTCTGTCATGGCAACATCACGAGACTACTTTTCGCCTCGACGAGAAATCTCGTCACACCCCTAGTGATAATATAATCAGGGCTTGACAAACTTTTTTGCTCACCAGCCACTGTGGCTGGTGGTTTCCCAAAGTTACTACCCACTCAGCATTTTCACTGCCCACAATTTTGCTGTTGGGAAATTACATTTTATATGATTAAAGTTGACTTCGACATGCTAAAATTACTTGATTTTAAGTCATTTTACTTGATTAGCTAAATTTAAAACCCTTTCAAACTTTCAAATGCAGACTGACCACCTAAATCAAGACTAGGCCTACTTGTTTACATCCACCTGTTTACATCCACTTAAGCCATAACCGACTGTATTCACGTGAGATACTCCACACGATGGACATTTTGACATCTGTGTGCGCGTGTATTTGACTATTCAGGCGCAAGGAGAACTGATCGCACACAAGAGAGCGCTTCTGTTGTGTGTCATTCAGCGCGATTCCGCCTATCCCGCCTTCACTAACAGCAAGTTAATCGATAACGAATTGCGATTGGATTGTAATTTTGTGCTACGACGAGCTTGGCTACATTTGATTAGGCTGTAGGCTGAAATTAAATTCAACCCACCAAAGTGGCTAGTGGGAGTGGCTGTGTTACCCGCCACAGCTGAAATCTACCCGCATTTGGCTGGTTGGCGGGTGTTAATGTCAAGCCCTGCATATAAATGTAACGCTAGCTAAAGGATGACGGAAAAAACAGATGCTGTGTTAACTGCTTTAAATATTTTAAACGTGTTAAACTGAAAAAATCATTGCATGTGCTAACACGTTAATTTTGACAGCACTAGTTAATATCCTATTTTTGCAGCTTACACCATTACATCCTATACGTTCATGCCCTCTTACTTCCTATACTAGAGCTGTCCTCTCCATAACCCTTGCTGAACCCAGGAGGGCTTGATTCCTCTAATGAGAATCTGATAGGCCTGCTGCGGGTGTGTGAAGGAGTGACAAAAGGTCTCTGCCTCCACTCAGGGCTGCTGGCGGCAGCTTCAGCTCTGACACACTGACCAGGCCTGTGACAGCCCGTAGATAACAGGCATGTAACACAATACGACAAGCAAGGACACGGAACACAGTCACGCCCCGCTGTTTGGGTGAAAATGTGAGAAATGGAGGGTGAAAAACAAATCCTACGTGACAGCTGTGAGCCTTAACAAGGCCATAACAGTGATTAGCATTTGTCTAATGAACTTGGTAAAAGGACAGTGAAAAGTAGCACATTTTAGTCATTAATCAATGTTGGTTTAGTCATATTCAAAGAACATCTGAACTTCAGTGCTGATTTAAAGGGAACCCATTATGCCCTTGATTTTGATGAATGTTTGAATATTCAAAAAACTAGGGCTAGGTATTGTCACAAATGTCACGATTCGATCCGATTTTGATTCACAAGCTTGCATTTAGATTAGATTTTTTCATGTTCAAACAGCAACATTACACACAAAAAAAATTTGAAAATGTAAAAAAGAGACTCTTTAAAGAGAATGCTATTTATTGGAAGTTTGATAAGATCACTGATAATGAGTTTTGCTCACCTCCGGTACGTCCCTGGCCCACCTGTACGGCAGGGTGCAGACTGCCTTCATTGTTGAGCAAGTGAGGCAGGTGGTGGTAGATATTTGGCACCTGGAGGGGCTTCCTGTGAGCCAACTCCTTCAACAACTTCTGCGTCTCATCTGTAAGAAACCAGAGTACTTCAACATTATTAAAAGGATACACAAACTGTGTTAAAAAACTAATTCTAAGTAAAAAGTAAAAAAACTAAAATTCATCAAAACTCTCACTTATTGATCCTCAGTACTTAGAAGCAGGTGAGAGTGGTTTAAATACATAATCCAAAAAAGGAAAGCAAACAACACACAGGGCACAACTGAATTATCAAGTATAAGAATGATGTTCCTTGGAAACATAATCAACAAGTATTTGCTGTAAATTAATGTTTGGCTCAGGCTGTGCGTTTCTCCTGTTATTAACATTTTACAAAGAAATCATCCGAGGCATTTGGGAGTCGTGCGCATTATTTTCTGTGCTGACTATAGGTGAAAATGTGCAAAATGTGTAAAACTGAGCTGGAATTACAACAATCTAGTAGTATTGGTTGATGAAAGCATTATCAAATTAGTCAAAATATTTAGTAATTGAGCTTAAAGGGTTAGTGAAAATTATGTCATTAATGACTCACCCTCATGTCATTCCAAACCTGTAAGACCTCCGTTCATCTTCGGAACACAGTTTAAGATATTTTAGATTTAGTCCGAGAGCTTTCTGTCCCTCCATTGAAAATGTATGTACGGTATACTGTCCATGTCCAGAAAGGTAATAAAAACATCATCAAAGTAGTCCATGTGACATCAGTGGGTTAGTTAGAATTTGTTGAAGCATCGAAAATACATTTTGGTCCAAAAATAACGAAAACTACGACTTTATTCAGCATCGTCTTCTCTTCCGGAATCCTTTCCATTGAATTGATTCCATTGAATCCTTTCATCTGTCGTCGTTGGTAATGCACTTTTACGTAGCCGTGGTTGTTTTTGGCGATTAGGACATCCGCGACATTTTGAAGCATTGAAAATACATTTTGGTCCAAAAATAACAAAAACTTTGACTTTATTCAGCATTGTATTCTCTTCCGGGTCTGTTGTCAATCCGCGTTCACGACTCCGCTTCTTCTTCTTCTTTCCTGTTTTATGGCGGTTGGCATCCAGCTTATTGGTGCATTACCGCCCCCTTCTGCTCCGGAGTGTGGTTCACGACTCCGCAGTGACGCTGCTGATGTAAGACGCTGCTGACGCGTTATCCGGTGCGCCCGAGCTTCGTTTACAGTCTGAGGGAGACACACGCTGTATTCAAGCTATTCTACATTGTTTGTATTTTGATATTGCTATATTTTTTAAAATGGTGCGTAAGTGTGCATGTCGCGGATGTCCTAATCGCCAAAAACAACCACGGCGACGTAAAAGTGCATTACCAACGCCGACAGATGAAAGGATTCAATGGAATCAATTCAATGGAAAGGATTCCGGAAGAGAAGACAATGCTAAATAAAGTCGTAGTTTTTGTTATTTTTGGACCAAAATGTATTTTCGATGCTTCAAAAACTTTCTAACTAACCCACTGATGTCACATGGACTACTTTGATGATGTTTTTATTACTTTTCTGGACATGGACAGTATACCGTACAAACATTTTCAATGGAGGGACAGAAAGCTCTCGGACTAAATCTAAAATATCTTAAACTGTGTTCCGAAGATGAACGGAGGTCTTACGGGTTTGGAACGACATGAGGGTGAGTCATTAATTACATTATTTTCATTTTTGGGTGAACCAACCCTTTAAGGTCTTATGTAGAAAAACTGAGTGCAAAAATCAGGTTCTGGAAGTAAATATCCTATTCATTTTTTTCATATGGGAATTGATTTTGAACGTACATTTTTAAACATTTAACAATTAGTGTAGTCCCTTACACTCTCAAACTACTTAAATACACACACATATGCAATAATCATAAAATATGCCGTTTCTTTATACACAACCAACATCTTTAAATGAATAGTTTCATATTTCTTCATTGTTTTTATTCAGGTTATATTGTTTGCAATGCTTCACAGGTTTGTAGTTCTTTCCTTCATTAAGTACCACATAGTTTTGTTCCTTCGTCTTTTTGTCCAATTTTTAAATACTTATTTTTGCTTCAATGTTCAATGTTATAATTCACCTCATAGCTGGGTTGCTTTGATTCATGGCTTAGAAGTCTTTAACAAAGACTTTTTTAAAAATCTCAATGGGAAAAATTAATAGAAAAAAATACTTCCAGAACCAAGGCCACTGAAAAAGTGGACAGGCACTTTTGCACTATATAATAACACATAGATAAGTGAATTCATTGCAGGAAGCAGCTATACAAAGCATATATTTGTTCCGCTAATACATGTGGAACATATGCCAGACAGATAATAAGTCAATAATGACACACACACAAACTCTTTTGTGAACTTGTTAACATGCAGTAACCTGAGAAGTTGGAGAGAGCATCTTTGCTGCCGTTGGTCTCTGCGATGGCACGTCTGAACTGCTCAAGGATGGCGTTGAGCTCAGAGGAGCGCTGAAGAGTTCGGTGCTCTGCCACGCGCAGACGCTCCCTCAGGGCATGAAACTCCCTCTGATAGGCTACCAACTTTTCTACAGAGAGAATAGGAGGGGTGGACAGAGAGAGAGGGATAACGTGAGGCCAGACTGAAGCAGTGCTTTGTTCATTTTATTTGTTAGTTTTTAACGCCATCACAGCTTCTGTGGCTTTCATCGTGAGAAACATTTCATGGTAAAACTATAGGCATTTATAATTTATTTTTGCTAAAGAAGTTGTTCTCTAGGCCAGTGTTGTTTTGTTAACTAAAACTGTTAAAAATAATTTTTGAAAACTGAAATTAAGTTGAAAATACAAATACAAATATTGGATATAAAAAAAAAATTAATAAAAAGTATAATAATAATAATAATAATAATAATAATAATAATAATAATAATACAAATTTCAAATGCACATAAAATGATTAAAACAAAATGAAAACTGCAAATATAAAATAAAACCTAATAATATAAATAATACTAAAATAAATGAAAGGTAAATGTAAGGTAAAAAATTAAGGTAAAATCATCAAAGAGAGAGAGAGGGAGAGAGAGAGGGAGATGGAGGAGAAAGCGATAATACCCAAACAAAAAAAACTAATGCCAATCCTATTCCAGCCTTATTGCGTTGAACATTATTTGCGTTTTCATTTTCAAAGAGCCATTACAAGGTTTACTATTCAAAATATTTGGATGTAGAGCAACGATTTATATTAGTGTTTTTAACAGTTGGTTGCAAAAAAAACAACAAACAAAAACAGAACATCAACATGGGATTGTCTCAAGTTCAGAGCTGAATAGTAAAAAAAAATAACCTCCTTAAATGTTAAAAAACTGCAACTGTCCAACATCTAAAGTCAGCAAAAGCATTATTTTCAGGAAACAGACCTGCCGTTTCCTAATTGCATCAGTTTCTGTGTAAACATGGGTTTCCAGGAAGGTTATCTTACCGCTGCTCATCTTGAAGAAGAGCGAGCGAATAGAGAATAGACAGCTTGTGGTCTGAGGCAGTGCCAGTGGGAAGTGCCCTCTGCTACAGCAGATTAGCCTTGAGTCACATCGCCTGCTTTATTTGCAGACTCAACATGCTACGAGTCAGACCTCACCCTGAAACGAGACCTTTTCAACATTTAATGCATCTGAAAGGGTCTCAGAGCTTCAGGAAGCTCAGTGTTTTGGGTCTGCACACAATGTAGACTGAGCTTTGTATCTGACTGAAACAAACGGTCAAATCAACTTTGATTTTCTTCTGAGGATCGAAAAGCTCACGGTTCAGTTTTTGTGAGGATGTTCATGTCCAATTTTCCACAAGAACATCATTTTGTGTCTGTGTAGAAATGTCAGACTCTTTTCATACAAGACGGGAGCCTGATCGCTTTGAACTTCTGCTATGACAGCTGGAAGAATGATTGCTTGTTTGACCTCAGCAAGTCTCTCACGGGTTTTCTCTTGATCTCTCTTTTATCCTAAGCTTCTACATTCCCAGCAAGTTCTTCATCTTACAGTGGAAGGGGTTTTGTAAGGATTCCTGCATCTCAGCGTTTTAACTTCCTCTTCAGCTACAGTAGGGCAGGGTTTATATCAAGGATGTCACAGTGAGGAAATTATGTCAACTTGTGACGCCAATATTACAGATAACACTGGGATGGGGGTGGGGAGAGGGAAAAAACAAAAAAAAAAAAAAAAAAAACATCTGTGTATAAGTCTATAATTTGCAGTCATCAGTGAGCCACTTTCTATATGCGGGGTATTGAAATTGATTTTGAATGCGGCACTCGCTTTTCACTTTTGCTTTCGAATTTGTGATTACGCATGCTCTGTGTATAGGGAGCGGTGGTACTAATCGCACATTTTACAAGAGAAGATATTTGTCAGTGTATATACTAAATAGTCCATGTATATATAGTACATGCATAAAATGACAACTGTGCATTTTTTTTTTTTAAACGTCATGAACGTTTCTACCACCTCTCAAATTTAAAGCATATATGCAAATAAAATGGACTTTTCCTTGCTAAGGCTAATTTCAAAGCTAGCATTGTATGTATATTGTATGTAAGTTGTTTTGGATAAAAGCATCTGCTAAATGAATCAATGTAAAATAAAGCAATAAGCCCCAAGAAGCCGTGGTTTACAGTGAATTTATAACAGCTAAGGCACGGGATACCCCATTAAATGAGCACAAGATCGCAGCGGACATTTAAACGGATTTTTATTATGAACATAGGACTGACCTGACGGAAAATGCTAAATCTGAATGCAGGAAATAAACTCGATCTCTCTCTCACAATACTCTCTATTCTACATAATGCAGTAAGCTTCAATGAAAAAATCAATTGAGAACAAACATGTTTACATTGCTAAGAGTGGTTGCTAAGACAGACGCAGCAACATACACACTCAGTTGCGCAGCAATACTTATGTAATGTGGTCAGCTGTATGTTTTCAGGAATGTTACAACAGCTTTGAACATGGCTCAACCAATCAGAATCAAGGGTCGGGACCGTTTTATAATGTATCCTAAAATCTTTCAAATCTTTGTTTTCTTCACACAATACACTAACGTTCAAAGGTTTGGTGAAAGATTTATATATATATATATATATATATATATATATATATATATATATATATATATATATATATATATATATATATATATATATATATATATATATATATATATATATATATATATATATATATATATATATATATATATATATATATATATATATGTGGCCCTATAATATATATATATATATATATATATATATATATATATATATATATATATATATATATATATATATATATATATATATATATATATATATATATGGGCCACTGTCCTGCAAAGTTTACCTCCAACTTGACTCAACACACCTGCCTGGAAGTTTCTAGCAGAGATTGTATATTATAGGGAGATGAGAGGGTCTGTATCTCTTACCATTGGAGAAAGCGTAAAGACTAACGTAATCATGTGCGGCACCTCTCAGCCTATCCTGTAATGGCATTGACATCAGTCACAACCTAGTCTGCCTTCTCTTCAAAAACAAATTTTTATCAAGCTAAAATCTACATATAGTTCCCAACGAAAGTATTGTTTAGTGTAAAACATGCTGAAGATTAGCGAACAGGCTGTTGATTAATTAAATGATTAGCTATTTCCCCACAAAAGCTGTTTAATCAGCATAGTGAAGCCTCTCATCCATTGACATCCATTCAAAAAACAGCCTCCGGTCTTCTTCCCTGCGTACCGCCAGAGGAGGAGCGTTAGCATTAGCCGTTACGCTTTTTTGGCTAAAGGCTTGCCTTCCAGTGGCTTTGCCTAATAGACCTTGATTAGCTGGTTCAGGTGTGTTTAATTGGGGTTGGAGCTAAACTCTGCAGGATGGTGGCCCTCCAGGAGCAGGATTGGACACCGCTGCTCAATAGTGATGGCTAAGACATTTATAATGGGCTATATTTCCATTGAAAATGTTGTTCTTTTGAACAGTTTCCACAAAAATATTAAAGGTGCCCTAGATTCAAAAATTGAATTTACCTCAGCATAGTTAAACAACAAGAGTTCAGTACATTGAAATGACATACAGTGAGTCTCAAACTCCATTGTTTCTCCCTTATATAAATCTCATTTGTTTAAAAGACCTCAGAAGAACAGGCGAATCTCAACATAACACCGACTGTTACGTAACAGTCGGGATCATTAATATGTACGCCCCCAATATTTGCATATGCCAGCCCATGATTGAGGCATTACACAAGGGCAGCCAGTATTAACGTCTGGATGTGCACAGCTGAATCATCAGACTAGGTAAGCAAGCAAGAACAATAGCGAAAAATGGCAGATGGAGCAATAATAACTGACATGATCCATGATATCATGATATTTTTAGTGATATTTGTAAATTGTCTTTCTAAATGTTTCGTTAGCATGTTGCTAATGTACTGTTAAATGTGGTTAAAGTTACCATCGTTTATTACTGTATTCACGGAGACAAGAGTCCGTCGCTATTTTCATTTTTAAACACTTGCAGTCTGTATAATTCATAAACACAACTTCATTCTTTATAAATCTCTCCAACAGTGTAGCATTAGCCATTAGCCACGGAGCACAATCAAACTCATTCAGAATCAAATGTAAACATCAAAATAAATACCATACTTATGCGATTAGACATGCTGCATGACGAGCACTTTGTAAAGATCCATTTTGTGGGTTATATTAGCTGTTTGAACTTTTTTTATGTTGTTTAAGGCAAGCGCAAGCTCTTGGGGCGTGGAGCACGAGACTTAAAGGGCCACACACCCTGAATCGGCTCATTTCTAATGATGCCCCAAAATAGGCAGTTAAAAAATAAAAAAAATAAATCTATGGGGTATTTTGAGCTGAAACTTCACAGACACATTCAGGGCACACCTTAGACTTATATTACATCTTTTAAAAAAAAAGTTCTAGGGCACCTTTAAGCATCACAACTGTTTCCAACATTGATTCTAATAATAAGAAATGTTCCTTGAGCATTAAATCACCATATTAGAATTATTTCTGAAGGACCATGTGACACTAAAGACTGGAGTAATAATACTGAAAATTCAGCTTGGCATTTCAGCAATAAATTATGTTGAAAAAGAATGCATTAATTAAAATTGTAATAATATTTTACATTACTGCATTTTGATCAAATAAAGTTAGCCTTGAAAAAAAAAAAAAAAAAAATTGGTAGTGTTCTTGTATCCCATTTTATCTAATGCATCCTCTTTGACACTACCTTTTGAAAGGAACCTTTATTAATGGTAAAATTGCTGGTTGTGGTGGAAATTATTCCATATTATTATTCCATAAAAGCATCTAAAGTCACACAGCTCACTGTGCTCAATACTACATTACTGATCAGTCTAAACTGTTACTGAACTCCATTGTGGTTTGGGAAGACAATCAGCCAGAGCTATAGGGAAACTCAATTCCAAAAGATAATGACTTTAGTATGTTGGAGAGAAAAGGCACTCCATCCAACAATAACAAGGGCATCAAATTACATGTCTGTAAGCAGATCAGCAAATTTTCTTAATACATCTGACACCATCGGCAAACAAAATGTAAATGTTGCTGTAAAGAAAATGACATTACGCTGAGTGTGGGAAGGATGTGTTCTAGGCTTCTAGGTTGTAATCTAAATTAAGAAGGCACACTTTGAAGGGCAGCAGGCCTATTATGTTTTAGTGTCATTCTCAGACACACACACACATACATACATATACGTTAAGTAAGATGCACAGTGTTGCTGCAGCCCTGGGCAGAGAGCTTGTTAAGGGCTGAGTGTTCAACAAGAGAGAATGGATGTGTAGAGAGAGGCAGCTGCTTCCATCCTTAAGGGCTTTATACCACACACAGGATGAGAAAGGTATACTGAACACAAAAACATTGCAGCTATGCACATAGTAGCATTTATAATTGTATTCAGCAAGAATGCATTAAAGTGGTCAAAAGTCATTTGCATTACAAAATTCTATTTCAAATAAATGCAGCTCTTTTGAAATCTTTTGAACCACGGTTTCCACAAAACTCTTAAGCAACTGAAAGATCATGATTCATGACTGATAATAAGAATAAATGTTTCTTGAGCAGCATATTAGAATGATTTCTGAAGGATCATGTGACACTGAATACACCTTGGTTATAGGTTATAGTTTAAAAGACTTCTTTCAAAAAAAAAAAAAAAAAAAAATCTCTGACACCTTCTCAACCCAAAGCTCCCTCCTCAGTACACAGTACCATTCATGCTGCAAAAACAGCTCCTTTGGAAATTTTTTTCATGATATTGACGTCAGAACCGAGCACTTTACTGCCTTGTGTTTACATATCAGTGCCTCTGCAGTATTTAGTAACTTCCCCACCCTGATGAGCGACATATAGTTTCACATGAGGCTAGCCAGCACAATTTACTGAAGTCTTATAGTTAAAGTAACAGTAAAAAAGCATTTAAGAAAAAAAAAAAACCTCTTTAATTCTAAAGCCCAAGAACGTTTACAGGCACAGTTATAAGATAGTGTTGTGTAGTAATGCAAAAGTCTTCATTTATCTGTCTGTCTTGGTAGGTATACATAAAACAAAGCATAAACAAATATAATTTAAGGATTGAATACATCACCTCTCACTTTCAGAGCAAACGCACGACGAAAATATGAGATGGGAGGAAAAAGTATACGTCAATGCTTTTGTGTTCTCGTGCAAATGTTTGCATTCCGCCGAGAAACTCTTTGCAAACTGACGAAATGTCGGGGTACGCAAAAGTTTTAAGAGAGAAAGCAAATGTTTTGTGAGTGAACGCAAAATTCTCATTTAGATTAAAGTTAGACATTTTAAAGGTGCCATCGAACGTTTTTTTTACAAGATGTAATATAAGTCTAAGGTGTCCCCTGAATGTGTCTGTGAAGTTTCAGCTCAAAATACCCCATAGATTTTTTTTAATTAATTTTTTTAACTGCCTATTTTGGGGCATCATTAGAAATGCGCCAATTCAGGGCTGCGGCCCCTTTAAATCTCGCGCTCTCCGCCCCCCCAGAGCTCTCGACTCTATCATTGCATAAACAAAGTTCACACAGCTAATATAACCCTCAAAATGGATCTTTACAAAGTGTTCGACATGCAGCATGTCTAATCGCGTAAGTATGGTATTTATTTGGATGTTTACATTTGATTCTGAATGAGTTTGAGGCTATGCTCCGTGGCTAACGGCTAATGCTACACTGTTGGAGAGATTTATAAAGAATGAAGTTGTGTTTATGAATTATACAGACTGCAAGTGTTTAAAAATGAAAATAGTGACGGCTCTTGTCTCCGTGAATACAGTAATAAACGATGGTAACTAACCACATTTAACAGTACATTAGCAACATGCTAACAAAACATTTAGAAAGACTAAAATATCACTAAAAATATCATGATATCATGGATCATGTCAGTTATTATTGCTCCATCTGCCATTTTTCGCTATTGTCCTTGCTTGCTTACCTAGTCTGTTGATTCAGCTGTGCACATCCAGACGTTAATACTGGCTGCCCTTGTCTAATGCCTTTCATAATGTTGGGAACATGGGCTGACATATTCAAATATTGGGAGCGTACACCCCGACTGTTACGTAACAGTCGGTGTTATGTTGAGATTCGCCTGTTCTTCGGAGGTCTTTTAAACAAATAAGATTTATATAAGAAGGAGGAAACAATGGAGTTTGAGACTCACTGTATGTCATTTCCATGTACTGAACTCTTATTATTCAACTATGCCGAGGTAAATTCAATTTTCAATTCAATGGCACCTTTAATATCTTAATAATTAATTCATTTAAATACTTAAATCACCCTGCGGCCACTTTGTGCACCTATAGTGGGCCCTGGCCCACTAGTTAAGAACCACTGGTACAGAGGACTTCTCAATTAATTCTTTACTGCATTACAATATCATGCCAGCATTATATTATAGCGAATTTTGCAAGGATCTACAAACCAGCCCTTAAAGTCAGCCCTTAAATCAGTATTACCATAGTGTGTCTCAAACACAGAAAGTCCATCCAATATCCTGACAGACTGCAGTCACTCTAAATGGATTAGCACATAAACTGTTGCACATCCCACTAATCTTGTTATCTTTTTCCCTGCCCCTCCATTTCTGCCGCTTTTCTCTTTGCGTTGTTTCTCTCAGGCCTTTACCCAGATGTAAGTGCATGTGATGGATGGGCCAGAGTGTGCGGGGACATTCTCTGCATTTCAGGTATAATACAGAAGTATACAAAAGTTTAAAATCCATTTGGTGCTGGATAAAGCTTATTTTACTAAGACCTGTTGATTTACATATAGAGGACAAAAAAGGGACGTCCTATCACGCTGTCAACCTGCCTGCCAACAGTATGTTAATGAGCAGCTCCAAGGAAAATAACCTGAATCCTGCACCAAATGGGCCTTAAAATGAGGTTGTTCCTTTTGTATTTCATTACACTTAAACATATTTGATGTGTCTTGATGCAATATGATGTCATATATCACCAAAATTCAGGGAATTTACACATCTGGAGGCATGATAGAAATCAGAGTTATTTGACTACAGAAAACAGCATTTGAAACCTATTAAACTTACATAATGTGAAACATGCCTGAGTGAAAGAGAATATGGTATATTATATATTATTATGGTATATATAATTTTTAAAATGGTCACAGCATCAAGTAACATTTTTAAACCTGGGTATCAAATCTATGATCGGTACATTTATTTTTGTTGATAAAACAGTGCAAAAAAAAATCTAAAAGTATACAGGGAAAAAAATATAATAGAGTGTCTAGTTTTTTGTGAGGGGTTTATCTGGTAAAGTATTATTTGATATTGATCTCTATTTTTGTTTGGTAGAGGCTAAATGAGTATTTCTAGCAGTTCTGGAAGTATCAGAGTTAGTCAGTGCTGTTCATCCCTAATAACATCATGACATGCTGACCTTAGTGTTTTTGTCTCGTTTTTGTTGCTACTTTGTTAATAGGAGATTTTTTTTTTTTAGACCCGTTTAATTTTTGTTAGTTTCAGTTAACTTTCATCTTAAGTCTTTGTTTTATTATGGACTTTGTTTAGAAATGACTTTCGTTATATCTGCCCCTGTATATTATTTTTTGCCCTTTTTGTTTGAAGAAATAAACCTCATCTGCTCACTTCCTGTCCTGCTCGTTCTTGGCCTCGACCACTACAGACAGGATTTCTCTTTTTTACAGCGAGTTTCTCGTTTCAGGTGAGGACAGTGTAGTGATGATGACCATGTGACCTGTTCTTTTTTCTCTGCAGCTGTGAAAGCTCTTCCCTGAGCCCTCTCTAACTCAAACACACTTCAGGAGCGCTGCTCCAGCCTTTCACTCTCCTCCCTCAGGGATTACTTAGGGTGAGCACTGAAATTCGTCATGAGAAAAAAAAAAGTCACTTACAGCGGACATCAGTGGAAAAATGTAACCTGTGGAACAGAACAGAGAAGAGAGCGCCTTCAGAGGGACTGGCTTTGTTCTGTCGTATGATAGAGAGACGCACTACAAAGCACAGAAGATGAAAGTCCATAGGCAACCGCAGCAGCAGGAACAAAATAAACCTGCTTAAGTCCACGCAACAAGAAGCTGGGGTCATGAAATATGTGCCAAATATGTATCAATGTGCCAAAAATGCAGTTCACTTCCATCATGGGAATATCAGCTGATGTTCTCAAGGGGCCAGAAAGCTCTCAAGTAGCATGTTTTTTTTGGGTGAAACTCTTGAAAAGTCAATATGACACAGTGTTTGCAACCGATTTAATTTCTATAATCTCAAATACTGTACCTGATGAGCTACAGCACTAAGTACAAAGGGTCAGTAGTGGAGATTTAAAATTTTAAACAGTCAGTATAAGTTTTGAGTTTGACAAATGGGTGTGATATTAAGCAACACAACTGTGTTCAACATTGATAATAACAAGAAATGTTTCTTGAGCAGCAAATCAGCATATTAGAATGATTTCTGAAGGATCATGTGACATCGAAGACTGGAGTGATGTTAATAAATATTCAGCTTTGCCATTACAGGAATAAAAAACGGATTAAATATTTGCCCTAGATAGACAAATTATATATAAAATTTAATATAACTACCTCAAAATATTGTGAGGGCCCCCAAGATATGCCAGTAGTGTGGGATTTCATTTTGTCTATTGGGAATTGAGTGGAAAATGGGCTAGACTGCATGCAAGTTTGCTAAAACCAATATTACCCACTAGACAGTGTGGACTAAGTGATGTTAGCTGATAAAGAAAGTTATTATATTTCGAACAAGCATTTATAAAGACAAACATTTTTATTTGGAATAACAAGCACTTATGAATCATTCCATTTTGGACCAGAAATGCACATTAAGAAATTAAATTGACCAAAATTGATTGGATGTTGCACCAGTTGCCAGACTAACCCCACAGATAACAGATAACTGAAAAAAAACTGACGACTTTATCATTTTTAAACAGGAAGCCTCATAGCTGCTTTAGACTGGAAATTAGATTTTGCTCATTTTTTAGTGATGAATACTGAATGTTAGACAGAGGAACAGGAAGTTATTTAAACAAAGTTGCAGAACAGACGAGCCCTTTTGAGAATCACTGGGACAAGGGTATACAGCAACACAAGGTCATCAGGGGGGGTGTGTGTGTGAGAGAGGGAGTGTGTGTGTGTCTTTAGAGGACAAAGTCACATGCTTTTAACACATGGTTTTTAACAAGGACAGGAGTACAGAGGTCAAGACCCAAAGGGATACACAAAGTTCACAACATGTTCCTTCTGTCCCATTCACAATAAATGAGAGAGACTTGCTGCTGATTGCAGCCAAGATCAGCTTGCCCAAGGAAACTAACCCACCCTCTTTATTTCCTCCTCAACTGCTCCTTTACTATAAACAACCTTCATCCTGACAAATGTTAGTAACATTAAGGCTGTCAAAATTAACTCATTAACGCATGCGATTATTTTTTTCAGATTAACGCATTCAAATATTTAACAATTAACGCAGCATCCGTTCTTCTGTCATAATTCGGCTAGTGTTACACTATATGATCACGCTCTTATTCACACAAATGCTTTTAAACCACAAATGCTTCTGTGGCCCTGTCCAGACGAACACGGGTATTTTCAAAACGCAGCTTTTTCTATGCGGTTTGGCCGTTCGTCCACACACAAACGCAGTATCCGGTCACTGAAACCAAGCTTTTTTCTGCCATGGTGAAGATTTTTAGAAACTCCGGTTGCAGTGTTGTCATGTAGACAGTGATTTTGGCTTGTGATGTTGGAACCGGTAATAACCAGGCTTTGATTGGCCAACATGGCTTTACGGTTAGGGCAGGGGTAGGCAAGTTCGGTCCTAGAGAGCCGCTGTCCTGCAGAGTTTAGCTCCAAGCCTGAAAAAAAACCTTCAGCTGCCTATAGCCTTAGTAAACCTGAAGAGCTTGATTAGCTTGTTCAGGTGTGTTTGAATACACCTGAACAAGCTAATCAAGCTCTGGAGCTAAACTCTGCAGGACAGCGGCTCTCTAGGACCGAACTTGACAAAATGCCCGTTTTGTCGAGTATCCTCATAAAAGGAGGAAGCTTCGGAGCATAATGAATCAGTGTGTCGAATCTGCAGTTCGGAGTGCCAAAGTCACATGATTTCAGCCGTTTGGCGGTTTGATATGCAATCTGAATCATGATTCTATACGCTAATTCATTATGCTCCAAAGCTTCATGAAGCAGTGTTTTGAAATCGGCCATCACTAAATAAGTCGTTATTTTGTTTTTTTGGCGCACCAAAAATATTCTTGTCGCTTTATAATATTAATATTGAACCACTGTACTCACATGAACTGATTTAGATGTGTTTTTAGTACATTAATGGATCTTGAGAGAGAGGAAATGTCATTGATGGCTATGGAGGCCTCACAGAGCCATCAGATTTCAACCAAAATATCTTAATTTGTGTTCCGAAGATTAACGAAGGTCTTACGGGTATAAAAGGGCACGAGGGTGAGTAATTAATGACAGAATTTTCATTTTTGGGTGAACTAACCTTTTAATAAAGTTCTCTGATCTTTCACTAAAGTTTGTTACTCCCACCATGAACCAAGATCTATGGCATCAGTTTTCACTTTCAGTGTGAATCCTTGAGTTTAGCATCTCCAAATCAATCGCATTGAAATCATGTTTGAATTCATCACCACTAGGCTTGTTTAAATGAAGCTAAACATTAAATAGCCTATGAATGAGGGAATGGGGAATGCAGACAGAGACAGTGTGACACAATCACTGTGTTGGTCATATGATATGTGGGTGAATTGTTTTGAGAGAGAGAGAGAGAGAGAGAGAGAGAGCCATGAGCAAGAACAAAGGGAAAGGTAGGGGTTTGGAATGGCTGGGATACAAATGCAGTTCTCAGACCGTACAAACAATGAATGAGCCACTTCATCTTTCCTCCTCTCCTAGTTAGCGTATGTGCCGGGAAAGCAAGCAAGCAATGACATTCATTAATTGCAGGAAATATAGAATGATGGAAATGCTCTATTCTAATAAATTGAGAAACAAGAGAGTGTGTAAAAACAGTTCAGCTCATGCCACAGATAAAGGACGTGTAAACTTGTTAAAAAATCTGCAAGATGTTTAACAAAAATAAGACAGATCATAAAAATTAGATATTGTTTTTCCATGTACCGCCCTGAAAAAGCTTCATAACATATTCCACAAGACAAAATATTATCTGAAATCAAACAAATAAAATTATGCCGTTTAAAAGTTTACATACCCTTGGTTCTTGGTAGGGCTGGGCGATATATCGCATGCGATTGTCACGCGCATTTCGTCAGTAAAGCCGGTTCCCTGATTACCGCGAAAACGGCATCACCTGCTTTCAAATGGAGCGGCATTTAATAGACAGAACCGTAGTTCACCGACAAGCTACGCAATATCGCGTTCATTATCGCAGATGAATCGACTTCGATAATGAACGTGATATTGCGTAGCTTGTCAGTGAATTACGGCTCTGTCTATTAAATGCCGCTCCATTTGAAAGCAGGTGATGCCGTTTTCGCGGTAATCAGGGAACAGGCTTTACTGACGAAATGCGCTTGACAATCGCATGCGATATATCGCCCAGCCCTAGTTCTTGGTTGAATTTTAACTTTTTACACACCTTTTCACAAGACGCAAAAGATCAAGATATTTTCACATTTTATTCTACGATTTAAAATACATCAGTAATACGACTTGTGTTTTTTTTTAAAGCTTTTACTTTGAAATAAACGTTTGCTAACAAGTGGCTAAATGGGAACTACAGAGGTTGTCTGTAATTAAACAACATCAGCTGAACAGGTAAACATCTACTCACTAGTTTCTTTTCACAGTTTATAAATCACGCACTTACAAACTATTATAACTTGAACTATAACGTTGAAGTCATGTGACTGTGGTGCAGTTTAGCTTTTGACTTCTGCCGATTGTATTTGTACTTCAAAATTCATAAAAGTTGTGTTCATTTGTTAAGATTATCATGAAACCTCTAAGAATCATAAGCTTTTGTAAGTCACAGACCTTATTTTCTGCAATAATACAGAAGCCAATGGAAAATCATATTGGGTTTTTGTCGAGGGAATCAGTGACGCTAACTTCTGGTTTGGTCTACAAAAATATCCCTGCACCATTCTATTAGAACCAAGTAAAAAAGAGAATAACTTAATTCAGTTAGTATTTTGTCTTGTGGAATGTATCTAAATATCTGATAGCTTCATCAGGGCAGAACTAAAAAATAAAAAAGTTATGATCCATCCTATTAAAAAAGGTACATCATGTTGATTCTGCAAGTGGTATGAGCAGAATTCTGTATTTATATAAACAAAAACTGCCATAAAATAAACAGATCAATGATGAAATATGAGAGAGTGGAAGATCAAATAGCTGTAAATCTGATGAGTAATCACATTAAAACACACACCGATGCAGTGTCCATCTGGAAAACACCCAGTCAGGCCCACTGCACATATACAAACATCGACAAAAAAATGACAGCACAGCATTATTATGTTTTCGGTAGTATGTCTCCAAAATGAAAGAGATAAAGATGGAATGAAAGTCAGAGAGAAAGCAATCTAAAACCATGAAGAAAATTACTGCATAATATACTGGTTTACTTGAGGATAAACAGTTTTCATATTCAGCCTATCGTGTTCATTTTTATTGGGCTTATGCAGTTCAATATTAAAGGGTTAGTTCACCCAAAAATGAAAATTCTGTCATTAATTACTCACCCATATGTCGTTCCAAACTAGCAAGACTTTTGTTTATCTTCGGAATACAAATTTAAGATATTTTTGATGAAATCTAAGAGATCTGTTCATCCATAGACCACCACATTTATTCACATAAAAACATTCATCAACAGCATGTTTGCTTGACATGCGAGAACCAATGAGGTTCATTCTCATGTGTTACACAGCATGTTTGAGCTTCTGCAAGAGGTTTGTTCTCGTTCATCAAGCAGGTTCGGTTGAGCTTCTCTTTATGTTCGCTGATCAAAGTGTATGTGAATAAAAGCCTAAATTAAATCTGTTCATCATATAAAGTGATCGAGTCTCCTCAGAAAACTAAATCGCTCAATTCATAGGGATTAGTTTTGCGACCTCTTTATGAACTTTTTGAATCAAAGTGGTAGTCACGCAGCCGTCAATTGAGGGACAGAAAGCTCTCAAAAGATCTTCATTTGTTTTCCGAAGATGAACGAAGGTCTTACGGGTTTGGAAAGACATGACGGTGAGTAATTTATGACTCACTAATTTTTTGGGGGTGAACTAACCCTTTAATACATGTTGACAAAGGACAAACTTTACTAGGGCAACCCCGACTAAAGCTTTTTCTAGTCAACTACAAGTTGTTCATTTAAGCCATTAGTTGACTATCTGCACGTTTATGATATTAATTTAATTACTTAAATATATACCATCAGAAAATGGTATGATTTTCATGGCTGAGAAAAAAATATTAGGCCTATATGTAACATTGCTAACATTGTTCTACATACGTTTAGTCATCTATGAGGGTGCAGCCCTAATCTTTACAGTGCTGGGTCACCATTTGATGTCTAAGGTAAAAACTAGGTCCTGATTCTCATTCAGATGTGGAGGCAGTCTGGGAAACACTCTTCAATTCACTTCCTTAACTGATTCACCATGCCATTAGCCATGCACATTCATTGGATTAACCATCTCTGTGAACCGCCAGTGTAATATGGGCTTCTAAAAGGCGTGACACAAGGCGACGTCAAAGAGCTATCAGTGCTGAAAATTGTGTTGTTGCCTCGCATTGGTTGCATCTGTGCATAAACACACCAAAGATTACAGCTGTCTGCCAACTAGAACATGCATTCTGCACCTGCATGTAGGGAAATGGCTATCTATATCAGCAGGTATCAATAGTCTATATCCGTCATTCAAAAAGGGAAACCGAAACTAGGACTGCAGATATACAAACTGTAAACAAAGCAGCGCTGGCTCATTTAAATATCAATCATGCTGATCATGTTGTGAAAATATTTGCATATTGGAATGCTAATGTAAAATTAGAACAGCTGTCTGTGCCGTCTTGACTTCTTTGCCAAAAGTTTTGGGACGTCTGCCTTTGCACATGCAAATGAACTTCAATGACATCCCATTCTTAATCCGTAGGGCTTAATATGGAGTTGGCCCACCCTTTGAAGCTATAACAGCTTCAACTCTTCTGGGAAGGCTTTCCACAAGGTTTAGGAGTGCGTTTATGGGAATTTTTGACCATTCTTCTAGAAGCACATTTGTGAGGTCAGGCACTGATGTTGGCGAGAAGGCCTGGCTCACAGTCTCCGCTCTAATTCATCCCAAAGGTGTTCTATCAGGTTGAGGTCAGGACTCTGTGCAAGACAGTCAAGCTCCTCCACACCAAACTCGCTCATCTATGTCTTTATGGACCTTGTTTTGTGCACTGTTGTGCAGTCATGTTGGAACAGGAAGGGGCCATCCCCAAACTGTTCCCACAATGTTGGGAGCATTAAATTGTCCAAAATGTCTTGGTATGATGAAGCATTAAGAGTTCCTTTCACTGGAACTAAAGGGGCCAAGCCCAACCTCTGAAAAACAACCTCACACCATAACCCCCCCTCCACCAAACTTTACACTTGGCACAATGCAGTCAGGCAAGTACCGTTCTCCTTGCAACCGCCAAACCCAGACTCATCCATCGGATTGCCAGACAGAGAGGTGTGATTCGTCACACCAAAGAACAAGTCTCCACTGCTCTAGAGTCCAGTGGCAGCGTGCTTTACACCACTGCATCCGGCGCTTTGCATTGCCCTTGGTGATGTAAGGATTGGATGCAGCTGCTCGGCCATGGAAACCCATTCTATAAAGCTCTCTACGCACTGTTCTTGAGCTATTCTGAAGGCCACACAAAGGAGGTCTGTAGCTATTGACATGCGCTGACCCCGCTCTGTGATTTTACGTGGCCTACCACTTCGTGGCTGACTTGCTGTTGTTCACAATTGCTTCCACTTTTTATGATACCACTAACAGTTGACTGTGGAATATTTAGTAGTGAAGAAATTTCACATATGGACTTATTGCACAGGTGGCAACTTATCACAGTACCACGCTTGAATTCAATGAGCTCCTGAGAGCAACCCATTCTTTCACAAATGTTTGTAGAAGCGGTCTGCATGCCTAGGTGCTTGGTTTTATACACCTGTGGCCATGGAAGTGATTGGAACACCTGAATTCAACGATTTGGAGAGGTGTCCCAATACTTTTGGCAATATAGTGTACATATATATATATATATATATATATATATATATATATACATATATATATATATATATATATATATATATATATATATATATATATATACATATATATATATATATATATATATATATATATATATATATATATATATATATATATATATATATATATATATATATATATATATATATATATATATATATATATATATATATATATATACACCAAGCGTGCCACACGAGTCCTGAAAAGTGAAGCCAAAGCGTCTCGATTGCACCCAGGTGGCTGGAAGCAGTATATGTCATAAACCCCGCCCTCTCCACAAAATGTAATGGGACGCAAGGCAGACTAAACAATCAATTTACACTTTAAACATTTTTTTCCAAAGATGGTTTCTGATATTTTTGGCACCCTGGTGTTAGTTCAAGTGTTCGTTGTTTAAATAAGTTTGTTTTTAGTTAGTTATTTGATGCTACTAAAACGGGGGTGAGACGTCATGATTGACAGCTGAGGTTGACGGCTTCTCTGAGTGAAGTAGTCACTGAGACACCAACTGACTTTTTTTCTGGATCTTTGCGAGGTGATTGGAGCTATAACTTTAATTTCTACATTTTGTTTATTTCACACCAAAATAATGAGTTGTTCTGAGTGTGGGCAGGAACTTGATATCGCGGCTCCACTTCGTGCTCACTACTGCGCAGATTCAGGCTCCACGTTCACTATGCACAGACTCGAGACTCAAGATGTCAGCGCCATATAGACACACTGGCGGCTTCTGTTACAATGGAAGAGAGTGAATATGTCGTCCATATTTTTTTTACAGTCTATGATAATATACCATATAACCAATCAGAGTGCTGAATCAGGCACTTCTGCCAACGTGTAGAACACACTACAAAAACTAGCCCTACAGATACTCACCAACGGGCTGACGGGCTCAAGAGTGAAATAAAGTGTTCAAAAAAGAAAAATAAAGTGGTCTTTCTTAAAAGGATGCTTTTATTTATGGAATAGTTAAATTACTTAAAAAAGGGGACAATATGATGGTACCAGTCTGCAGTATATAACCTAAACAACATGACAAAGCCTAAAGCTAGCTTTTATTTCAATATATAAAGTTACCAATGTTTTGCTGATATGAGAAGTATATTAACATAGTAAAGTTGGCATTGGCTATAAATTGCTAAATTAATTTTTACACGTGTATAAAGGAAACAGATGACACCTGCAGAATTACCCTTCCTCAAGTATTCAAAAAATGGGAGCAAATGTCATGAAAACCAGACCGTATTTTCCGGCTCTCAATCACGAACCCTACAGAAAAATAATGTAGCACACATTATTTTATACCTACATACCACCTGACATGGAGTGTGTGTGTGTGTGTGTGTGTGTGTGTGTGTGTGTGTGTGTGTGTGTGTGTGTGTGTGTGTGTGTGTGTGTGTGTGTGTGTGTGTGTGTGTGTGTGTGTGTGTGTGTGTGTGTGTGTGTGTGTGTGAGAGAGAGAGAGAGAGAGAGAGAGAGAGAGAGAGAGAGAGAGAGAGAGAGAGAGAGAGAGAGAGAGAGAGAGAGAGAGAGAGAGAGGTTACACCTGCCAGGAATGACAGCACAGAAGTTAAAATGACAGCTCTCGAGAACTGCAGCCGTTGACAGCGGAAAAATGGAGCGCATGAGGTGGTGAAACTGAAAAATGTCAAGGGCTGGAAATGTACAAGGACTCACCGACAATGGTTGCGTTCTCCAGCCTAATATGGAGGAAGAATGGTGGGGGATGCCACAGTGATAAGAGTGTAATGGTGACTCAATAAGGACTTGTCTGGAATGCTGACAGTAGAATGATCTGGAATGATCTTGAAGCCAGAGCAGGGAATTGTGCAACTAACATGACGCTGAACAAGATGATGGTTATTAATGAGAGCATCATCAGTCAGAAAGGTCAGGTTCCTTATATCACCGCATGCTGAAACTCTTGCTCTTAAATAGGGATGCACCGAAATGGAAACCGAAACTTATGGATGCATTTGGCCGAAAAGCAAAACTGAAAAAGCTTTTTTTTTAAAAAAATATTTATTTCTTATTTCTTATTCTTATTACTTTCTTAAATTAACTTTTTAAGTATAATCGTATTAATAGACTTTTTAATGAAAATCAATAATTTTAATGATACTACTTTTATTGAAAGTAACACACTAAAATTGGACAGAAAACATATTAATATTAAACATCAATATATTATTCTTTATTCAGTTCTATGCAACAAAATCAGATTTAACGCTGAGGGGCAGGGCGGGGTGGCATATATTTTCAACCAAAAACTGCATTTTCGGCAGAAATTTCGGTGCATCCTTACAGTAAAAGTCTCAGAGTTCATAGGCTTTCCATTGTAAACCTCTCAACAGTGTGCTTAACATGGCCCCCTCACTCTCCTGCTCTCCTCTCGACAGGGCACACATGGGCTCCTCCCGAAGCTAAACAATCCAGCCCCAACAAAAGCACAAGCATTAAGTGTATGTGATGAGCGTCGAGTCTCTCCTCTCCTCTCCATGAGCTCAATTAGAAAACTGTGCCCTCCCTCACTGCTTCTCCTAGGCTAATCACGCCTTCCCTCGCCCGCTATTTTTGGCCCATTGTGTTTTCCACACACCCTGAGGATGCAAAGCCTCTCTGTGGGCTCAGTGGAGGTGAAGAAAAGAAAATAGGAGGAAAAAGCCAATGGTGCAGTTCATTTTAACCTCTGGTACTAGAACAGGAGAGCAAGTGGAATGATGTAAGGTGCCATCTAATTACTAATTTGATTTAGCTGTCACTTTTATCCAAAGTAACTTCCAGCAAACATATTAAAGGGACCCCTGGAGCAACTTAGAGTTAAGTGCTTTGATCACAGGCATAATGAAGAGTCACAGATCAACACTTATGGGCTCTGAAGCTATAACCTTTTAGTTAAGAGGCCTGATCTTTTATTATGCCACAGTAAACTACAGAAGCTGGTACTTAAATATATTGTTAATCAAAACAAAAATACAGTAAAAACAGTAATCATTAATATTACAATTTTAAATAACTGTTTTCTATTTGAATATATTTTAAAATATAATTTATTTCTGTGATGGTAAAGCTGAATTTTCAGCATCATTACTCCAGTCTTCAGTGTCACATGATCCTTCAGAAATCATTCTAATATGCTGATCTGCTGCTCAAGAAACATTTAATGTGTACAACTGTACAAAATATTTGTGTACAATATTTTTTTTCAGGATTATTTGATGAATAGAAAGTTCAAAAGAACAGTGTTTATCTGAAATCTAATCTTTTGTAACATTATAAATGTCTTTACTGCCACTTTTGATTGATTTAATGCATCCTTGCTGAATAAAAGTATTCATTTCTTTAATTTCTTTTCAAAAAAATAAAAATAAAAATTCTTACTGACCCCAAACTTTTGAACGGTAGTGTATAATGCTACAGAAGCTTTGTATTTCAGATAAATGCTGTTCTTTTGAACTTTCTATTCATCAAATTTTTTTTAAAAAAAATGCAGGATTCTTTGATGAATAGAAAGTAAAAAGAGAGGGAAAGAGAAAAAAAAAACTGCATTTATTTGAAATATAAATCTTCATAATAACATTATAAATGTCTTTACTGTCACTTTAGATCAATTTAAAGTATTCTTGCTGAATAAAACTGTCAATTTCTTCTTATAAAATCTTACAGAGCCCATACGGTTTGAATTGCAGTGTACATTGTTTTAACGTGTTACATAAAAATGAACAAAACACTTTAAAAATAATGTAAGTACATAAGTTGTTGCTGTGGTATAGAAAGTGTTTCAAAAAAAACATACAGCAATGATCATAAAGTTTATAGAAGGACACAATCCCCACCCCCATTCTGTTTCATTATATCTGAACAAACACTAACATGTGACATTTACATTAAGGCTAGGCTTGTCATGACACAATACATGCGATTCAATACATCATAATGCATCACAATATCATAACTGAGTCTGACTCAGCACAGCCCTTTCATGTAGCATTCACTGAAGTGAACAAATCAGTTACACCTACAGGTCGCTGATAATGATCAATGAATACCAGAAGACACCTACAACAACTGCAAATATGTTGAACTTCTAATCAGGCTGAACTTTAACACTTAAAGAGCAATAACAGTGCAATCAGACTGAATTTACAAGACTGTAAATTTGTTTGCCCATACAAACAGTGAACACCACTCGATATCACGCACAGTGGGTCTGACAGAGAAAAGGCAGAGCAGCAAGTCAATAAGAGAATTATTCAGACCCGAGTGCCATCGAACTATGTGATAATGAGTCACTACATAACATCAACGCCCTACACGACCAGGCTTCCAAGGTGTGTACACATGTGGGAGGGTTTCATGTCAATGAATACTGTGAGCTTTCCCTCTTAAAACTTTTCCCAACTCACTACAATATTCATCTGCTAAAGTTGTGCATCACATTTTTTAGATTTAGCTTACATTTCTGAGATCCGTCCAACAAGCTGACACACAAGTGTCTCTTTGTACCTTCAAGCTATAAACAGGATCTTCAACAAAATTAGCCATAACAAGATCAATGATTAACCATTTCCCAAAGGCAGGTTAAATGTGATATAAAAACAGATTATAAAACAATCCAGGACTGTGGCCTACTATACAGCCTTAAGTCAAAAGGTTCATTTTGTAGAAGATACTGAAGGTGAAGGTACAAAGAGAGACAAATATAATATATACAGTAAGCTAAATGTCTGTATAATGTGAAAGTGTGAACTGCTTAATAAAATGGTAGAGAGAAAAAAAAAAGGAGACCTACAGACTTGCAAAAGTAATTACAGAATTCAATTCACCAAAATCAGATTTACAAAAACAAAATTCCCAAATACTACCTATTATAAAGAGTAAAAATGTCACTCAACCACTTAGTTGCATGAAAATGGAATTAAATATCTGTGATAACCAAATGCATGTCACAACATCCTGTAGCCATTACAAATGTTTTCCCATTTGTTTGTGTTGGGAATGTAAATAATGAGGAATGCAAATTTGTCAACCTCCACATTTGGCTAAATCCCAAGGAGAAAACTTGCATGAAACAGAAGCAAAGATCAGAGTTTGGTAAAGATCATCAACAAGCATATAGCTAGAACTGTATGTTCTGCTTTATATCACTCTAATCAGTACCGGGATGGATTTAACTAGAGAATGATCGACCACAGAGCAGCGAGCTGTCACAATGTGCACCAGAGCTCATCGATTTCCAAACAGAGTACTTGGGGTATTATTCTAAACTCAAATTTCCAACATTAAGACATCTCCAGAGTTCCCTTTAGACACTTTATGGCAAGAAAATATGAATTCCTTTAAGATTAATATCAACTATTGCAGCTAACTGGATGTGTTCCCACAACCTGTGATGTCCATTATCAGTTTATTGATTCCCTCTTGTGGGGTTTGAACTTACAACCTTTTGGTCACCAGCCCAGCTATTTAACCACCTTGCAAAATATTACCACAGTATTCAGTAGTTTAGGCCAAAATAGCCTAGTTACTACAATTAATAACTGCAATAAAATTTGCAAACTCGACCACTTTCATCAAAAATGGAAATTAAACCAAAAAAAGTGCCTTAGTCTGTTTTAAGGAATTGCATATTGTTTGATTATGCACCAGTTCTGAACCTCCAAACAGACTGGTGAATATGCATTCCAAGCATGTCGATATTTAATATAAAAAGCACTGAGGCACTGATATCATATTCATATATAGCAGAAATGGTAAGAGTAGTAAACTATTCAGAATTCAGCCTATGTGAGTAATGCTGAGGAAGTCACACAGTCAGTCCTTGTGTTAATATGTAGGTGGAAAAAACAGTATATGAAAACAGTATTATGTCAGAATTCACGGTATTCATAAAACAGATGGCGAAAACTACCCAGGGAGATTACGAAGTAAAGTACAGTACAGTACAGTAAAAATGGACATATTACTATTTTTAATGTTTTTGAAAGAAGTCTCTTATGCTCATCATAAAGCCTGCAATTATTTGATTAAAAATATAGAAAAACAGTAATATTGTGAAATATAATTACAATTTAAAAATAATTGTTTTCTTTAAAATATAATTTATTTCTGTGATGCAAAGCTGAATTTTCATCATATTATCAATGTTGGAAACAGCTGTGCTGCTTAATATTTTTTATAACCTGTGATACTTCTGTTCAGGATTTTTTGCTGAATAAAAAGTAAAAATAAATAAAATAAATAAATAAATAAATAAATAAATAAAATAACAGCACTTATTTAAAATAGAAATCTTTTGTAAAAAAAATATACACTACCATTCAAAAGTGTGGGGTCAGAATTTTTTTTTATTTATTTATTTTTTTTTAAAGAAATTAATACTTTTATTCAGCAAGGATGTGTTAAATTAATAAAAAAAGTGATAGTAAAGAATATTGTTACAAAAGTTTTCTATTGAATGAATCGTGAAAAAAGTATCACAGGTTCCAAAAAAATATTAAGCAGCACAACTGTTTACAAAATTGATCAAATCAGCATATTAGAATGATTTCTGAAAGACCATATGACACTAAAAACTAGAGTAATGATGCTGAAAATCCAGCTTTGCATCACAGAATTAAATTCTATTTTTAAGTATCTTAAAATAGAAAACCATTATTTTAAATTGTAATACCATTTCACAGCATTACTGCTTTTTCTGCATTTTTGATGAAATAAATGCAGGTTTGATGAGCATAAGAGACTCAAAAACATTAAAAATAGTAATGTGTCCAAACTTTTGACCGCATATCTGGTGAGATTACGAAGTGCTCTTCCAATGGACACTTTACTATCCCATGAGGCCACAGGAATTGTGAATGGCGGGGAAGGGAATGTAGTACCTCCGGATTTCAATCATAGGCCAACTACTTACATTCATTCTATGTATATAGAATATACTTTTTAATCAGTAGCTACGCAAGTTCTTCATCAAATGTTGTACCAACAGAGACACAGTATGCAATGTCAAAAGCAACAAGTGTTTGTTTTACTCCATGTCATGCTCGCTTAGAGCAAGTTTCTCTCACTAGAGTGTCAAATGACAAACCCGGAGCTGGAGAGGAGTGATTACGGAATGATTTGAGTGGGCAGCAGGTTAATCTCTGTCGATCCGTTCCACATATACATGACATTCAAGACCAGATTTTAGACTCAGTACTGATGCCTGGTCACCATAGACGCTGGTGACACTAAAAGTTTGTTGGTTTCCATAGGAACTGTTTTCTTTGGCCGGATAAATAAACCAACTAAAAGGCCCACTTTAGTCTGCACTGTAAATTACTGGTTAATAATAAAATGATCATTGAACTTTTGTATAAAACTTGAAGAATATTAAAAACAAAAGCATTCTCGCTCATGTGATGTAGCATAACTGAAGATGAACTCACCTTTGCCATTTTGCCAAGCCGTGTACCAGGACAGACTGAGAAACGACGTGAAGAAAACAATCGCAGTGGCAACAGTTCCATGTCTGAGCCTCATCTCATTTCAGCGCCTCCCCGTGCAGCTGCCTCTGCTCCCCCTGATCCAGACGTGCATAAGCGCTTCAGAGGAGCGGACAGGAGGTGACGGGCCCGGATCATACACTGTCTGCACCGCGGTCCTCCTCCTCCTCCTCTCGGTCGCTGCTGGAGTCACGAGGCAGCCCAGCGGAACTGATGCATTTCAAGAGAAAGATGTGCAATCCTCATGCCTGCATTTACTGGAAGAGATCCTGAATAAATGAAAAAAACACGGAAAGGAACAGAAATCGACATGAAAACATATATTGACTTGTTTTCGTTTTTCTTTATTTTTTTCTTTGGCGGACCGCATTGATTACAACATAGTTACATTACAACAGATAGCTGTTTAAATATGTATGCAACCATATTTCTTAGGGGAAATGAATCACCCAGAGACATACAGAAACACTGCAGAGGAAAATTAATATAGCGGGAGGGTGACTGGGTAATGAACGGTTAGAAAAAGCCACATAATTCGGGACTGTAGAATAAACAGAGTTGACTACCTGTCGGAGGACCCCAAAATATGTCAGACAGACATGATCAACAGCCCTAAGTTCAGCACTTCTTACCTTTCAGCCTGTTATTGAACAACCAGCCGGCTCGGCTCGATCTCATAAGAACTATCCAGCCACAAACCGAGCAGAAACACGTTTTGTAAGGTTCGGTAAAATAGCAAATTAGACGCACCGTCCTGCCACAATCTTCAGCGGTGATGTGATCTCTCAATCAAGCTTTGTTGAAGACCACACCCACAGAGAGCTACGATCGCCCACCCAGAACCATGATTGGCTGGAGTCATCAGACCCCGCCCATCTCTGACGTTGATTGGCTGGAGTCAGCACGCAGCTCCTGTCTGCCGCCACACGGCGAACTGAACCCATTGCATACTCACTCAAGTATTATTTATTTATTTATTTACAGATTTTTTTGCTGTTACTATTATTGTTGTTATTATTTTGTATTTATTTGTTGTGTGATTTGTCACTAAATAACACATTAAAAAAGTCACTCTAGTATTTTTTTAATTAAATAAATAAATAAATGATTCTGTTCAAATTATCGAGTGGCCTTAAAGGGTTAGTTCACCCAAAAATTAAAATTATGTCATTTATTACACACCCTCATGTCGTTCCACACCCGTAAGACCTTCGTTCTTCTTCGGAACACAAATTAAGATATTTTAGTTGAAATCCGATGGCTCAGTGAGGCCTCTATAGCCAGCAATGACATTTCCTCTCTCAAGATTCATAAAGGTACTAAAACATATTTAAATCAGTTCATGTGAGTTGAGTGGTTGTACCTTAATATTATAAAGTGATGAGAATAAAAAAAAAACTAAACGACTTTTCAACAATAAATAGTGATGGGCCGATTTCAAAACACTGCTTCGGAGCTTTATGAATCGGATCAGTGATTCAGAGCGCCAAAGTCATGTGATTTCAGCAGTTTAGCCATTTGATAGGTGATCCGAGTCACTGATTCGATTTGTAAAGCTCTGAAGCAGTGTTTTGAAATCGGCCCATCACTATTTATTGTTGAAAAGTCGTTTAGTTTTTTTTTTATTCTCATCACTTTATAATATTAAGGTACAACCACTGAACTCACATGAACTGATTTAAATATGTTTTTAGGACCTTTATGGATCTTGAGAGTTACAGTGGCATTGCTGGCTATGAAGGCCTCACTGAGCCATCGGATTTCATCAAAATATCTTAATTTGTGTTCTGAAGATGAACGAAGGTCTTACAGGTGTAGAACGACATGAGGGTGAGTAATAAATGACATTGTTTTCATTTTTGGGTGAACTAACCCTTTAAATTTCAGCTGAAATGTATTCCATTGTCAAAGTGCCTGTTTAATGTACAAGTATTCATCAACAAGCTCACATGGCTCATACTAACCAATAGCTGATTCATATTGGACCTATTTTACAATTAAGGAGATGATACTATATATGGAATAAGAATGATACTGAATACGAATATATAATGAAAACCGAATGTTGCATGTATGTTGTATAGTCAGTAGTCAGTCATTAAAGGTGCCCTAGAACTTTTTTTAAAAAGATGTAATATAAGTCTAAGGTGTCCCCTGAATGTGTCTGTGAAGTTTCAGCTCAAAATACCCCATAGATTTTTTTTTTTATTCATTTTTTTAACTGCCTATTTTGGGGCATCATTATAAATGAGCCGATTCAGGGCTACTGGCCCTTTAATTCTCGTGCTCCACGCCCATGGAGCTCGCACTTGCCTTGAACAGTGCATAAAAAAAGTTCACACAGCTAATATAACCCTCAAATGGATCTTTACAAAGTGTTCGTCGTGCATGCGGCATGTATGCGTCAGATTATGTGAGTATTGTATACTGTTATATAGTTTACATTTGATTCTGAATGAGTTTGAGGCTGTGCTCCGTGGCTAATGGCTAATGCTACACTGTTGGAGAGATTTATAAAGAATGAAGTTGCGTTTATGAATTATACAGACTGCAAGTGTTTAAAAATGAAAATAGCGATGGCTCTTGTCTCCGTGAATACAGTAAGAAACGATGGTAACTTTAACCACATTTAACAGTACATTAGCAACATGCTAACGAAACATTTAGAAAGACAATTTACAAATATCACTAAAAATATCATGATATCATGGATCATGTCAGTTATTATCGCTCCATCTGCCATTTTTCGCTATTGTTCTTGCTTGCTTACCTAGTCTGATGATTCAGCTGTGCACATCCAGACGTTAATACTGGTTGGCCTTGTGTAATGCCTCAATCATGGGCTGGCATATGCAAATATTGGGGGCGTACATATTAATGATCCCGACTGTTACGTAACAGTCGGTGTTATGTTATGTTGAGATTCGCCTGTTCTTCGGAGGTCTTTTAAACAAATGATATTTATATAAGAAGGAGGAAAAAATGGAGTTTGAGACTCACTGTATGTCATTTCAATGTACTGAACTCTTGTTATTTGACTATGCCAAGATAAATTCAATTTTTCATTCGAGGGCACCTTTAAATTCACATTTAAATAACCCATAAAGAAGAATCAGAGTAAAAGTGGTATAATGATAATTAAAAAATTTAAATATTATTATTATTATTATTACAAGGAAGTTGCATACATCAAGTGAAAGTATGACATTTTTCATTTTATATATTACTTTAAAATCTACTCATACATACTGCAAGCCATAAAATCTTCCTGACAATACTTATACTACTCATAATAACACTACTCATTTGGAACACACACCAAAAAAGTCATCCGTCATATTTAGATATATTTAGATGTGCGTGTATGGCATGTATGCTGTCTGAATGTGGGCGCCAGAGGGCATGCACATTTAATGAATAATTGATTGGCTTATCTGACCTTCACTGTCACTGATAGCTTGTAGGCCTGAACCTTTATTGTATGCAACCATCTTTCATATCTTTCATTTAACGTCCCTAATCCTGTTCTTTTAATGTAGTATCATCAAAAGTGGTATTACTGCGACCTACACCAATTGCAGTCTGTATTTAAGCCTATACTTTTGCCGTTCCTAATCTCTCATTGACCTAGTCATCTGGAATTGAAGTCCTCTCATAGACTGCACTCTTGCTCCCTAGTCTATTTTTATTTCTATGCATATCTCTTCCCTTTTCAACACTAAAGTCTGCAGTTTAATCTTATATTCATCTATTTCTTGTTCTGTAACTAACAGCAGTGCTAGCTACCTTAGATGTGTGCTTATGTGATTATTTTTACTCTCTGCTGACTCACATTGAAAACTAGTTATTTATAATTCTAGATTTCTATGATTCAAATTTATAATTCAGGTTCTGTTTCTCTGAAAAGTTTGCTTTATGAGAACTTGTAGGCAGACGACAAAGCTGAAATCTTTTAGAATAAAGTGGAGATGATTAATTATAACCTGCACAATTTTTAATTTTACTCAAGCCAGATCCTGTGTTACATAAGACACTTGGCAATACTATTTTAAGCTTAATTCTGTATTATATAATCATATTACTTTAATCAATCCTTTTTGTAATCTACGTTATTAGTTCTTCCTTTACATCAAAAGACTAAAATGCAAACTGCAAAATATGAGCAACAGCTCTTTCCACACAATATATAATTTCTTAATATGTTTTTATTTTATTTGTGCAGCACATGTATATCATTGTGAAGAGGTAATGCAAGGCACAGACAGATATTTGAGAAATTTCATTAAGGTGTCAATTACATTGTAATTACATTAGGTACGTAACATATGAGGCCATGTACTGTACAGTAAGTCACTGTTCTTGAGAAGTTAATGCAGACCTAAAACTGAACTTGAAGTGTAGGAAAGAATTAGATGCCATGAATACAACTGAAAAACTCTCTTTTGCATAACTTCCACACTTCAGCTGTTATTGAAATGTCAGACCTCCCAGTCAAGTGAGTTTCAGAGAAAACATTTCTATAACTATTTAGGACATACCTTTTCTTTGTGTACTGAAGTATTACTACTACAGAAATTACATTTCTTTGTGAAGGCCTATGGTAGAAAGTTTAAGAATGACTGATTTGAATGGTTATGTTTCCTTTCAATACAGTGTCTACATAGCATATATGTGATAAATGTCTCTAAAATGTCCATATTATGTTTTTTCAGATATTTCCTTTTATGTAGTGTATGTTCCTTATGTATGTAATTTTATGTTTTATGTAGTATAAATGGAGTTATTGAAAGTGCCTGAAACGAGTTGTCAATTCCAGTCTTACTTCCTGCATGAACCCGATTGCAGGTTTGTAACACATCTGTATAATGCCAGCCTATGGACTTCAGTGGCTGCCCATGAACAATGTCTACTCTGACCCGCCCTCAAGCAGTGTAGTTGTAGCTGAGGACTGGAAGAGTTTGGTTCGTGTTGTCAACATGTTGAGAAGATGCTGTTTTATGTACTGCGAAAGCAAATCCACTTTGCATGAACTTTCAAAGAATGTGTACTCGGGCTGATACGGTGAAAGCGACGCCATCGCTACCGTTCATACGAGTGCTGAGGAAACCTCCGGGGCTGAAATTCAAATATGGGTGTGGGCGTTTTGTTTCTGATACATGCTGTAAACGGTGGACCAGTCACAACAGAGTTAGCCATCTGACCAATCAGAGCAGAGTAGGCTCTCGGAAAGGAGGGGTTTAGAGAGACTGAATCCTTTATCGAACCATTTCAGACACTGCGAGAAAAGATGTAATACTGTAATGTATGTTATGAGAAAATGAAAGTGGTTTTTAGACCTTTGATACATGTAAACCTATTGTAGGAGACCTGTGAAACAAAATTAGGAATCTTTAAAACCGCATAATAGGGGCACTTTAAGTAAATGTGGAATTATTCTAGCGATAATTATAGGCTTCCTTGAACATAATTCATACATTCAACAAATCCTCAAGAACATGTTAGGAGCAAAATCCAGAGGCACTGAACCGGTATCATGGTCAGGACAAAAACCACTAGTTGGAAGTAGTTTGTAACAAAAACAACCACCTTCTGTCCATAATCAGTTCAGTTCTGCTTGTACCTTGTTCATTATAGGATGCTGCGTTTTTTCTCAGAAAGGTGTCGCTTTGAAATACTCTTCAAGCGGAATAACAGAGACTCCTCCAATCCAGTCCTGCAGCCAAACTTGCTGCAAAACCAATTTCATGAAAAACCAATTATGTCCAGGGGGCCACTTCTTCATAACAGGATGCCTAAACGAAGCACACACCAAAATTAATATATTTATTCGCAGACACACTGCTTACTTAACTAAAAAAGAAATAAAAAATATTCTATTGGTTAGTAACATATCTTTGCATACATATCTAGCAATAAATTTCAGATATACAATAAGTTAGGTGCACAATTTTAGAAAAACATAACAAAGATATAACAAACATAACGAAGATATAATTAATTTTGAAGTTTTATTCAATATTAACAATGAGATTATTTAGTTTTTATAATCAATTAACACTGCTTGTGTCATTTTTTACAAGATGGAAGTCATTTGGTTTAACCAAAATTTCTGTCTTACCGAATGAATATCAATGCTAACAGGCTGATATCTAGATAGCTAGCTAGCAAAAGGACAATCAAACATTTTATATTTAGTACAAGTTTTTAAAATATTACAACATTTTCCATGGTTTATAGAGGTTGTACCGAATGACCTGATGTTTCGGGACATGTGTATGAGCAAGTGAATACATGAATTTTTTCATATAGTTAAAAGACCATATGGTCCTTTGCAAGTGTCTGAATGATGTCACATCCTGTCACATGATATTGACCGCATGACTTAATCCGAAATGGTCCCTTTATATTGGTTACTCTGAATGACATCAATGACATTCATTTTTCTGGACATTATCATAATAAAGCAACGACTTCTACACATAATTTTAATACCATTTTGCACTATAGTGATATATGATGTTATAAAATCATGCCAGAATAAAAAATATATACATTTATTACATTTTAAGTCACAAATTAAATGGCTGTATTGGCCTTTGGACGGTTAAACCGAATGACCTTCTGACACTTTAAAATCTTTAAAATAGCTTTATATGTAGCAAAATATAGTTAAAACCTTTTGGATTCAATAATAGAGATCTAGTTGTACTACCTTACATACTTTGGATGTCATATCTTTGCTTTTTATTATTATTAAGGCCTTTGGACAAAAAAAATACCCATCTTGTCAGTGACCCATCTATAATAATTCTTTACCAAGAGACACAAAGGAACACTTTACAGGATAACTGCTATATACCAGAAACATACAAACTTAAAAAATGTATTAGGATTGTGCTTTGCTGCCTTCACAGCTGTGTGTATGATTTATCATTTTTATATTACCTGGAGAACATAGCCTCTTTGGCAAAGTCAAGCTCCTCTGGTCCCACTTCCACCATTTTACCAGTCAAAGTGAGTCTAGCACATCTGGGGTCCTCTGGGTCATAAACCTGCTTCCTTTTTATAAGAAAATATGAGCACAGAACAAAACACATCAATTAATCATTATACAAAGCATATTCAGTGACTAAAGTGGTCCATGTCAAAGATACTCTCTGTTTTGCTATGTATTAAATGTAAAAGCTTTTAATTTCAACTATATATGCAAGTAAACACACCTGCAGAAATCTCCCTCTGCCTCAGAAAATGTTAAGGAGGCAAAAGGGAAGCTGCGAAGATCCGTTACAGTGTTGTCCATCGGTGTGACGTAGAAATAAGGAACACCAGTGCTGTTGTCAGCTGGACCGTCACTGACGGAGAAGATATTTCCAAACGGAAGTCCTTTGATCTAAAAAGATAATGGGGAAATAAAATTGCCTAAATTAAAGACATCCCATACATGTAAATGCCTTAAGATTGCACTTCTCAACCTTTTGTCCACAACATTATTCAAAGGCCCCATGACTTTTCCAGTCGCACATGATTTGTTGAATAAGGATTAAAGTCAACATGAAATCAAAATGGAAAATTCTTGTTTTTTAATGGAATATTGGAGCATTTATTATAAAAAAAATGTATCTGTGAACATCATTTATTTTATATATATATATATATATATATATATATATATATTTTTTTTTTTTTTTTTTTTTTTTTTTTTTACACGTATACACACACACACACACACACACACACACACACACTACCAGTCAAAAGTTTGGAAACATTACTATTTTTAATGTTTTTGAGTCTCTTATGCTCATTAAGGCTGCGTTTATTTCATAATAAATACTGAAAAAACAATAATATTGTGAAATATTATAAAATTATGGTTTTCTATTTTAATATACATTAAAATATAATTTATTTCTGTGAAGCAAAGCTGAATTGTCAGCATCATTAGTGTCACATGATCCTTCAGCAATCATTGTAATATGCTGATTTATTATCAATGTTGGAAACAGTTGTGCTGCTTAATATTATTTTATAACCAGCGATACTTTTTCAGGATTCTTTGAATAAAAAGTTATCAGCATTTATTTAAAATAGAAATCTTTTGTAACAATATACACTACCATTCAAAAGTTTCGTGTCAGTAATTTTTTTCTTTCTTTTTTTTTGAAAGAAATTAATACTTTTATAGAGCACAAATGTGTTAAATTAGTTAAATAAGTTAGTAATGATAGTAAAGATTTATATTGTTAAAAAAGATTTATATTTTGAATAAATGCTGTTCTTTTTAACCTTTTATTCATCAATGAATCCTGAAAAAAGTATCACAGGTTCCAAAAAAATATTAAGCAGCATAACTGTTTTCAACTTTGATAATAACTGAGTATCAAATCATCATATTAGAATGATTTCTGAAGGATCATGTGACACTGAAGACTGGAGTAATGATGATGAAAATTCAGCTTTGCATCACAGAAATAAAGTTTATTTTAAAGTATATTAAAATAGTAAACCATAATTTTAAATTGTAATAATATTTCACAATATTATTGTTTTTTCTGTATTTATTATGAAATACATGCAGCCTTAATGAGCATAAGAGACTTCTTCAAAAACATTAAAAATAGTAATGTTTCCAAACTTTTGACCGGTAGTGTATATATACACACACATGTGTATATTTTATATATATATATATATATATATATATATATATATATATATATATATATATATATATATATATATATATATTTTTTTTTTTTTTTATGTCATCTTGAGGCCCCATGAATGTTTCTTGAGGGCCCCTAGTGCAATATTTCCCAACCCTGTTCTTGGAGACACAACAAAAGTACACCTCTTCCTAATCAGACACACCAGATTCAGCTCATCAGCATATTAGTACAGACTCCATGGCCTGAAATGGATAGGTCAGACAAAAGAGACATCTGCTGATTTTGCAAGGATACGGTAGCTTGAGTAGTATAGCCTTCCTAATTGTGTAGTGTTGGTGTGCCTCCAGGAAAAACAATGACTTAGTAGGTTTGTTTGTTTTTTGATAGCTGCAATGATCATAACAGAGCTGCAACTAAAGTTTGCAGGAAAGTAGATCTCCAGGAGACCGACTCAAATAAAGCGTCACCTGATCCTGCGTGGAGATGGTTGCCAGGTGACCCCAGTCGCTATAATGCGCCATATATCGCGCTACTCTCGCCGTCTCCTCGTGCGGTGGAGGCGTAGGGATGCTGGACGGCGCCTTCACCTCCTCCATACGGTATGAGAACACACGGGAGGCGGATGACACATCCTCGCTTTTCGATACCTGGTCAGGTTTCTTCTCTGAGCCGTCCCGGTACACAGAGGACGGATAGGCTTGTTTCCAGATCCCGATATTATCGACGAGCACAGCTGGCGCCTCGTCCGAGTGCGTGTCCAGCTCTTCATCCACCACATCATTGGTGACAGCCCATGAAACAGAGCTTCTGATGGTGTAACTCTGACCGACACATAATAGTGTCTTTACCACAATAACAAGGTGAAGTAGTTGCATAGTGTTCAGATTCAAGAGCACTGCGCCCTTTCAAACTGCATGTTTGTTTCGCAACTATAGATATGGCGTTACATGGTAGTGGCCAGGCAGAAACTTTGTCGCGTTTGAAACAGCGACACCACCTGGACCGCCTGAGAACTGCACCTGTGCTGATACTTTTGCTACTTTATTTCCACAGTCTCACTGTAGCCATCGTTTCCAAATGTATGTGGTATTTCCAAAATTATGTGATGTTATATTATGTGGTATTATTGTTGTAATTTGGCATAGAATTAAAAATGTCGGTATAAAAGTCAACATTGATAACAATAAAATAAATCTAGAACAAAAAGGAAAAAATAATTTATTTTTGATTGTATTTGTTCAATACAAAAAGTACCATGGTATCCATCATTTGGTGATTTGTCATTACAAATGTGGTAATTTGGCATAAAAATATTTAAAAAAAATAAAATAAAAAATTAAATATTGATATCACCTATATAGAATAAAAAGTCTATTCTTTTTGTATTGATGATTAAAAAAAATACCCTGGTGTCCAGTTTGGTAATTTTGCCATTTCAAATGTGGTCATTTGGTGTATATATATATATATATGTGTGTGTGTGTGTAAAAATGTGTATATATATATATATATATATATATATATATATATATATATATATATATATATATATATATATATATATATATATATATGAAACTGAAAAATCCTGAAAGTGTCTTAAAGTAGATCCCATTTTAATTTTGCTGTGTTACATATTGATTTTTTTTTTTATGATTAATTACAAATCACAGGTCTCATATTTAGTAAGTTGAATTTATTTGCCTAGGAAGTTGAGTTGGTATTTTCAAAAGCAAGCTCAAAGTAATTTATTCTTTACAACCACATAATTTAACATTTAACATAAAATAACAGAAATCTAATAGGAGTCAGAAAATTACCAGGTGATACATTGTCACAATACATACAAATTCTTGGATGGATTTCATGGAAATAAATAAAATGTGTAATTGGAAAGGAAATAATCATTAATCAATTAATACTCAACATTTTTACAAGAAAACAATGACACGAGGTGTGAAACCTGAGAAACAATGAGCAACATATTACATGGGAGACAGTTCTATAGTTGTGTGTGTGTGTGTGTGTGTGTGTGTGTGTGTGTCTGCACACGTGAGAGTGGGTAAAACACACCATCTTTTTCTATTCCTGAGATCTCACTCAGGGTGCTTTTGCTTGAGTCTGAACCTGAATTTATTTTCTAATTTTCTCTGTCCACCTCTGATCTACTTTCACTGTGCTCTGTTGTGCATTTACAAAATACATTACCAGTAGCGGTTAACCAGTGCTGAGAATAGAGAATGTGGCTTTAAAGCTCAAAGTACACGTCTCCCTTTTGTTTTGTTTTATTACAAAAATGTTGGTACCTATTTGCTGTGTATACATTCGTATTTCACGTGGAGAGAACACAAGCAGCTCACAAGAGAAGGTTTTAGAAGGCAAACAGTATTAAGATGAATGACTGCTGAATGTGCACGTTTTCCTTAATAATATACATATACAATAGTGGTTCATCAAGACCACACTGCTTTAACATTAACTTCAAAGTCTACTGAAGTTCACATGGAGCAAACCACTAACTTGAGTACAATTCTTTGGATTAATTCAGTTCAGGATGAAAATGTCCTCAGATCCTCCTTTCAACCTTATACACAGACTCAACCAACTCATGATTTTTTTTATGTAAACTCTTCCTCCACGTTTTTTTATAATGTTTTTTTTTTTTTTAGTCCATAGTCTTATCACTCCATGCCAGGGATTTCCTCTTGGCCAGCTCCATCCAGGATGGTTGAGCACTTTCACGAACAGACTGCACAGGAGATGATGATGGTGATGATGAAGGTGATGATGATGATGGTAGCACTGGTTTCTGCTGCCATTTATCCTCTCTGTCTGTTGATCTCATGGGAACAGAAGTGACTGATGCTTCTAGAATTATAAACACCAAGTATGAGCATATAACTGAACTATATAGCAATCATGTAAAACTTATATTGTATCTCACACTTACGCATTGACATACTTGGGTCGAATCCTGTGCTTGTACCTGAGACTTTTGAGATCGGTCTGAGAGGAACTGTTGATTGAGACGTGCTTGAGGACTCTGATGTGGCTTTCTGCTCACCTGTCTATTGAAATCAGTAAAAGGAAATCTGAAACAATTCACAAAACAAAACACCACAAACACAATATACACAACTGTACTAGATAGTGTGAGTCCTTTAATTTTAATTTATAAATGTATAATTTTATATTTATAATTAAAGCTCAAAGATCTGTTATAGCTTAATCTGCTCTGGACACTAGGGGTTGGTAGTAAAACCTGAGGTAATAATAATAATCTTATAATTAATAATAATCTTATAATATTTTCTACAGCACCTTTAAATGTTACATCTCAACGCACTTTACAAAAAATAAATAAAACAACAAAATACACCATATAAAAATCATACAATAAGAGATACATTCAAAACAATTAAAAATAAAATAATATAAAATAAATACAATATTCAAGTAAAAGCTACCCTAAAAAAAGAAAGAGTTTTAAGGCGAGATTTAAACATGCTAAGGGATTTAGCTTGCCTTATCTCAATAGGTAAAGAGTTTCATAGTTTAGGAGCTAGTGAAGAGAAAGCCCTATTTCCCATCAGTCTTAAACAGGTTGGCAGAACAGTTAAAAGACCAGTTTCAGATAAGCGAAGGTCACAGATTGGAGTTTAGGGAGTTAAAAGCTTGGACAAAGAGGTGCCAAACCATGCAAAGCCTCATAAGTAAGCATCAGAATTTTAAAATTAACCTTAAACCTAACAGGGAGCCATTGCAAAGACTCCATAATGATATTATCTCTTATCCTAGTTCTAGTTAGGATGCTAGCAGCCGAATTTTGCACAACCTGCAATTTGTTTAGGGTAACTTTTGAAACCACAGCCAACAAAGCATTGCAATAGTCAATATGGGAAAATACAAAGGTGTTAATCAACTTCTCAGCAACAGGGAAAGATATTTCTAAGATGAAAAAAAAAAGATGTTTTAACAGTATTTTGAACATGTGGCTCAAATGTTAGAAAAGCATCAACGTAGCTGGTGGGGTGAACCAATGAGCATAATCTCAGTCTTTTCACTGTCAAAGGATTAGTTCACTTTCAAATTAAAATTTCCTGATAATTTACTCACCCCCATGTCATCCAAGATGTCCATGTCCTTCTTTCTTCAGTTGAAAAGAAATTAAGGTTTTTGATGAAAACATTCCTGTATTTTTCTCCATATAGTGGACTTCAATGGAGCCCAAACAGTTGAAGGTCAAAATTACAGTTTCAGTGCAGCTTCAAAGCGTTCTACACAATCCCAGATGAGAAATAAGGGTCTTATCTAGAGAAACCATCGCTCATTTTCTAAAAAATTTTTTTTAATTCTATACCTTTTAACCATAAATGCTCATCTTGAACTAGCTCTCTTCTTCTTCTCTATTTGAATTCCAGCAGTGTAGACACTGCTACGTGTATTACTATCCTCCTCAGGTCAAAGTTTGAACTAATTGTCATATACTTGCACTAACATATTGTATATAACAATTTAGTTCAAACTTTGACCTGTGAAGGGCAGTAATACACTTCTAATAGGAATTCTAATAGAGAAGAAGAAGAAGAAGAAGAAGAAGAAGAAGAAGAAGAAGAAGAAGAGCTAGTTCAAGATGAGCATTTCTGGTTAAAATGTATATAATTTTAAAAATTTTTTAGAAAATGAGTGATGGTTTCTCTAGATAAGACCCTTATTTCTCATCTGGGATCGTGTAGAACGCTTTGAAGATGCAATGACAATGTAATTTTGACCTTCAACCGTTTGGAGGCCATTGAAGTCCACTATATGGAGAAAAATCCTGGAATATTCATCAAAAACCTTAATTTATTTTTGACTGAAGAAAGAAGGACATGAACATCTTGGATGACATGGGGGTGAGTAAATTATCAGGAAAGTTTAATTTGAAAGTGAACTAATCCTTTAAGACAAAGAAAAATTTGTGACATCCATTTTTTTTTAAATATTAGACATACATTGTGAAAGAAAATCCACAGGCACAGTATCATCAGGTTTTGAATTCATATAAATTTGAGTGTCATCTGCATAAAAATGAAATTTTAGACCAAGAAATTTCAAAAGCTGACCAAGTGGAGAAATATAGATGTTAAAAAGCAAGAGACCCAAAATTGATCCCTGAGGGACTCCAGATTGCACGAAACCAACCTCATACCTAAATCCACCCATGGTAACAAATTGCTTATGATCTGTGAGGTAGGACTTAAACCAATTAAGTGCAGTATCAGAGACCCCAAAGACAGTTTCTAGACAAGTAATTAAAAGAGAATGATCTACAGTGTCAAAAGTGTCAAGAAGGGTCAAAACTGAAAGACAGCCAGAATCTGAAGCAATTAATTAAGTCATTAGTGACCTTAACCTATGCTGTTTCAGTTCTATACAGATGCCAGATTGCAAGGGCTCAATTTTCAGTTACATAAGAACTGAGTAGCAACAACTCACTCCAAAATTTTAGCAAGAAAAGGGAGATTGGATATGGGACAGAAATTATTAAGTTTTCTTCATAGTCAATGTTCGTCTTTTTTGGTACAGGGTTAACCGCGGCGATTTTCAAAGCTGTTGGCACAACACCAGTACACAGAGAATGATTTAATATTACTCAAAACAACAGGACACAAGGAAGAAAAACATGATTGAAACAAAATAGTAGGTATGGGATCAAGTAAGGAAGTGTCTGCTTTCATTTGAGAAACCTCCTTTTGAAGGGAATATGAGTCATGTGTGCAGAGGTGTATATCGAGTTGGGATGAAGGATAAAGGGAAGTATGAAGAGAGCATGCTTTGTTGTTGCTGCAGTTCTTTATATTAGTTTATAGCATAAAAGTAAGACACAACATTTTGGCGACAACTATGGCAGCACTCAGTTACGATGCCTGCTTTGTTTTTGCCATGCCCAGGTCAGCCCTCGGTAGTACCGATTCATACTTGGCAGAAGAGGCTTGAAAATTATCTTGTCGCCATCGATGGCACTGGAGGTCCGTGATCAGAGGAGAGGAAACATTTTCTTCTACTAAAGTGCCTGGGAACCGAGGGGTTAAATGTTTTCTACATGCTGCTTAATACAGTTTGGACGGTTGCCGATGCTTTCAAAGCATTAGAAAAGGCTTTCTCAACCCTGGTCCTTGAGGGCCACTGCCCTGCAGAGTTGAGCACCAACCCTATTCCAATACACCTGAACCAGCTAATTAAGCTGTTCATGATTACTAGAAAGCTATAGGCAGGTGAGTTTGATCAAGGTTGGAGCTAAACTCTGCAGGACAGTGGCCCTCGAGGACCAGGGTTGAGAACCCCTGCATTAGAGGAACATTTTCAGCCTCAGTGTGCATCGTGACTTCGGCGATCATACGGACGAGATGATACGGGATCAATAAGTGGAGAAAGTATTCTCAGCCCACATTTGCGAGCGACTCTTGCTACAGCCATAGAGCTCCTAGTAGACAAGGGCTTCACTGTTTCTAGCCTCCCTCAAAACTTTTATAAACAGCATTTCAGTATATCTCCCTTACAACCCCATCGTGTAAAACTGGTTACTTAAACGAAAGCGGCACTGCCTATACTCAGATGCCTACCTGCGCATGTAACATAGTGGTTTCACCCTCCTTGGCCTCAGCACCAGCAGCTTTTCAAAAAATGATGGTAACGATACTGAAAGTACTTTATGGAGTCCAGAACTACCTGGATGTTGTGATTGTGGATGGACGCACTGCAGTCGAGCATGATTGCAATCTGCAGGCTGTTTTAACAGCACTACAGCATGCAGATCTCATGCTGAATCAAGCGAAATGCAAGTTCAGCTGCACAAGCCTTCCTTATCTGGTACACACTATTACTGCGCAAGACCTGCTACCGAACCACTGCCACATTCAGGCTATCTTACAAGCTCCAGCCCGACAGATCCAGCCAAATTATGCTCATTCTTAAGACTAATGTCTTGGTATTTGTAGTTCACGCAAAACTACTCTTCAGAGGTGGAGCCACTGAGGGCATGCTTAAAGAAAGTGGGTGTTTTCAGTTGGACTGAGGACGCAAAGAAAAGCTTTGAGTAATTGAAGGAGCTCATTGTGAACAGCCCAGCTCTGGTAATCTTTAATCCAGCACTACATACTTAACCTGTGACGCCTCTGACTATGGAATAGGGGCTATGCTAACAAAGATGCTGATGGTTCTGAGCGTACCATAGCACATCCCGCTCTCTCTCTCTCTTGGCAGCAGAGCAGAAATATGCCATAGTAGAGAAAGAAACTCCAGCCTACATCTGGGCTGTGGAGCAGTGGCAAACCTTTTGGTGGTGCCGTTGGTTCACCCTTCATACCGACCATCAAGCACTAACTACTCTGTTGGTATCTAAAGTTATGGGCCGTGCTGGAAATGCGCAATGCGAGATGGTCTGCACACCTGCTCTGCTTCAACTATGAAGTGTTGTACACACCAGGATCTGCCTCTCACACCTACCCTTGCCCGCCTGTGAGGATGCTGATTCTACCATCGAACCTGATATGGTGGCACTACTTTCTGCTGAACCGTGTGCACTGTCATTGGAGGAGTTTTCCAAAGAATGCGCTGCTAAACTAACAGCACTGTGGCATAGCTACTTACAGGCTGGCCTAAAAACAAGAAAAACCTTACACATGAGCTTGCATCATACTTTCATTTCAGGGATGAAGAGGGTCTTTAGATACCACTTGGTGGTGCCCATATCCCTGTGTGGGGCCCTAATTCATTTAGCTCTTCAGGGTCACCAGGGCATTGCCTGGCATGGACCACTTAACCTAATTTGCAATCTCCTCATGCCAGCTTTGTCAAGGCCATGACAAAAGTGCCAAAACACATACGCCTCCCCTTCGGCCTGTACCACTCCCTTCTGGTGCACTGTGGGAAAATGTTGGACTAGATATTGTCGAAGCATTCGAGTTAGGTACCTAGGATTGCAGGTGTATACTCACTTTAGTTGACTTTTACAACAAGTGGCCAGAAATAGCATTCACCAGCAATGTCACTACTGATACTGTCACTGACTTTCTTGCCACGATGTTGTCATTTTGGCAACCCTTTGGAAATTGTGACTGACAGTGGTGTACAATTTACATACCTTGCCTTTGCTGATTTCCTTGCAAACAGGAATATCAAAAATGCTTGTACCTTCCTGTACTTTCCTCAAGCTAATGAGGCTGTGGAGCGCATGAACTGTGTCCTGAAGGATTGTGTTTTAACGGCAAGCTCGGAGGGTAAGCCCTGGAAAACTTCTGTGAGAGATTTCATGCTGCACGTCCTGATATTGCTGAGTTAGATGATCCTGGAACAACAGTCTAGTCTGAAAATGTAGTCTTAACTTTATTCCTACCCCTACCCCTAAACCTAACCCTACCCATAAGTTATCCCAAAAATCAGAGGGAAATTATATATGAATAACACTGATGTAGAAGCACCAATTCATGATTTTAAGCCTAAACTTGACATAATATGTAAACTCGTCCCTCAAATCTGATTGGTTTATTTGAATGTTGTTCCAGGATCAACAAAAATGTTGCCCAGGAACATGTTGAACTCAGCAATATCAGGTTATGCTATCATGCTACACCTCATGCCACCACAGGTGTTGCTCCCAGTGAACTCTTGCTTGGACACAAATTGAGAACAACCTTACAAATTCTAGCTTGTGTCCACGCCCGCCAGTCTCAAGTCACAACCTACACTCACATCAAATGGGTAGCGAAGCCATCTGCTTTGAATATACCTACTCATGTGAAAAAGGGCAGGCCAAAATTTAGTCCACGTTGTATAGTACAGGGGGAAAAAAAGGACAGGACACATATATCCTTGATGACAGGAAAGTGTGGAACGCAATGCACCTTTCACCATGTCCTGGCCAAAGCCATTCAGATAATGACCCTACAGAAGTATCAATGCCAGTTGTCACACCAGTAGCTCAAGACAGTTCAGAGTCAGACACCCACCAGTCTGGTACAAAGACTTTGTTACATCATCTTTACACACATTCACACTAATTACAACAGTACACCTTTACTATTAAGTTGTTAATTTTTAGGTGTTAAATATTTGGTGTTGAATGAATCTACACTGTTCTGTTACTTCTGTGATTGTATGGGTTTGTGTTAAGATATGTTTTGGGGTCCGCAATTGTTGCTGGACAAGAAGAAATATGCATTTCTTTACGTTATGGAAAAAGAGATCTTAAAGGGTTAGTTCACCCAAAAATGACTCTAACACTTACAATATGCATCAACTAACATGTAGGATGAAATAAACTGAATTTAGTAATTCAGCTCAACTTAGATGTGCCCAAATGACTTGATTCAATCAAGTTCATCCTACATGAAGTATGTGAGTAGAGATAACATGATTGCATAATAAATGATACCTTGGTTGCAGCAGTTGTTTGAGTCTCCCAGCGCTGCACCAGCGAAGTCTTGTTTCCTAATCCACACTGATTTTTTGCCCACACTGGTCTGCCATCCTCGAGCCCAGTCCCCTTGCCTTGAGGCACAGACACCCTGTCAGCTTTCCCTGAGATTACGCTGGGCTCTCCACCCTCATTCTGGGGCTGATCCTTTGACATAGTATTGGCAGACTGTTGGGAGACTAGGTGGGATGTTAACTTTGGGCTTGTCGGCAAGTGCGGGTAACCTGGTGGAGGTGTGGGACGCAGTATAGCCTGTGTGGGGGTCTGTGATGCTGCTCGCAGTGGTGATGGCTGTGGTGCACATGCTTGTGATGGCTGTTTTGATGTGGGTATGGCTTGAGTGGTGGATTGTATGTTTGATGTACATGTAACTGTAGACTGAGTTGGTTTTGTTGTTGAGTTTTGAGTTTTGGACTGAAACTGGACTTCTCTGGTACTTTCAATTTGAGATTGACCAGTGGTTGAATTTGCTGAAGTTTGGCTTGTTGTTGCTCTAGTCTGAGGTTCCATTAGAGTGAACTGAGTGGTGGATTGTGTGGATCTTCCGGAGGGCTGTGCAGATGGCAGTTGTTTTGTTTCTGCAGGTCTCAAAGGAGGTTGTGTAGCTGTTGGCTGGCTTGTAATGTTCTGAGTGATTCTTGGATTGGCTTGTGAAGTGGATGTTTGCATTTGTGGTTGTGTTGTGGTCAAGGTTGTTGGTCGTGATTGCAAGCTAGGAAACTCGGGCAGTCTACTGGTAAAAAGCTGCTGTAGACTTCTGGTCTTCTCTCTGGCCATCTCCATCCAGGACAGCTCTGAAGCTGTAGATGTTGGTGCATTCTCCTGAGAGGACACTGCTGTAGTCTCTTCTCGAGGCAAGTCTATACCTTCTTTAGGGGGTGAAGGTACAATCTTAGTGTCTTTGCTGGTTGATGATAAGGGCTGAGGAGGTTCTGAAAATACATAAGAATGTATATTTGTCAGAATACCATGCAGCTTATTTCAGCCAAAAACACCCATTTTTCAGTTAAAAGGAATTGATTTAGAGTTGATCTAACCAACATGGGTAACATAGGTGAAATTGGGTATAACTTTGAAACAGTGGAAAGCTGTGCTCAAAGATATGTTATTTACATGCTACTAAGATTCTCAAACAAAGCTAAAGATTCTATAGGTGCATCGCAATTCGAAAAAGTGCACTTCAAATACCCAGATGATGCACTTAATTAACTGAAGTGTGGAATGTTCTTCATGCTCTCAACTCACAAACTTCCTTAAATAGCAGTAGAGGAGGGACTATCAGACTCTGATGTTGGATGACAAAATAATCCTTATAAAATTCATACACTAGAGTCACTATGTACTCAAACTAGACAGTTCAAGTATTGGATAGTAATAACTCAAGAGTTACTACATAATTCTAAAGAAACTACTACTTATTTGTATCAATATTCTTGAGTGAAGATCATGGTAACCCACTAGTAATTAATTACTTAAGTGTTACCAAATACATAAGAAGGAATTACTATACAAAACTGTACAAAAACCTCAAAAGTTTACAATGTATTCAGTAGTTACTAGAGAGTTATCATGTTTCTCACTTTAGAATACTGATCCAAATAATTAGTAATTCCTCCTGAAAGATTTGGTAATACTTCAGTCATTACTAGTGGGTTACCATGACCTTCACTTTAGAATTAATTATACATTATGCATCATTCATGTTAATAATAAACCTGTACATAGTAGTTCTTAGTAGTTATCTGGGAGGTGTGAAAAAACAGTAGTTAATGATTAGCTAATGGTGAACTACCACCTTCAACTGAGCACTATTGCTTACTAATTCATTAATCAGAGTTTCTTGTTAGTTAATAGTAGTTACTAGAGTGTTAATAATGCATTACTCATTTGTTCCTGTGTAGTTATTCATTAATGAAGGATCAGTATTCTAAAGTGTTACCAGCTGTTATTTTTGTTTTGTTTTTGCACACAAAAAGTTTTCTTCATAGCATTGATTCAAAAGTTGATTCATAGCATTAAGGTTAAAGCACTGCAGTCACACGAACTATTTTAATGATGTCTTTGCTGCCTTTCTGGGCTTTGAAATGTGCAATGACGTTGCTGCCTATGTGTGGTTCAGAAACCTCTAGGATTTCATCAAAAATATCTTAATTTGTGTTCCGAAGTCTTACGGTTTTTGGGACGACATGAGGGTGAGTACTTAATGACAGAAATTTCATTTTTTGGGTGAACTAACCTTTTAAGATTCCCTAGCTTATTTTTGTAATAATCGTATATTACAACTCACTGTACTGTTCTGCTTATCGCTACTCTTTTTAAATTATACTAAAATTGACAAATCATTAATAGGCATTAAAGATAACAAAGACTTTATTGGTTTAATGATTTAGTAAAGTCAATTGTCAGTTCAATCAAAAGAGGTATAACTTGAACAGAGATGTATGAGCACAATCTGCCATTTGTTTACTCAGTTGAGTAACCACTATCAGTGTAATCACAGACACAGTTAAACATTTGGACAAAGCAGCTTTCTAAAAGCTTTGACTCAGACAAGCACACAGACTGTTTCCTCATATGACCTGGAACATCATCCTCATAAGATGTGTCTTATTTGCAAACTAAATAATTCTGAGGATTAATCTTCAAGCACCATGGGAAACCGTAAAAAGAAACTCACCAGCATGTCTGAGGAAGCCAGCTCTCTCTTTGTCTCTACAGAAACCCTTGGGTGGTGAACTGGAGGACTGAACTGAAGTTGAGGACTCATCGATTTGGAGAGAAGGATCTTTGAGTTTAGCATGGAGTCTTATAGACCCCAGGCCAGAGTGTTGATCTTCAGGTTCTACATAGCTGGTTGAATCAAGCTGTGAGGCCAGAGGTTTTGTCTTGTCTTCTGACTGAGCTTTGTCCAAACGAAACTTTAGCGAAAGAGAGGTAGAGCGAAGCTTGACTCCAAATGCATTTGTAGTCTCCCTCTCTTTTCCCGCCGTCATGTCTTCCACCACATCCTCAAATGCCTCTTTTGCCAACTCCTGTACTTCTTCCTCAGTAGCATCTACACCAATCTCCTGTATCTTGTTGTCCTGACTCTCCTCGTTTGTTGGTATCACTGAATCGGTGACCGTTTTGTCTTCCTTCTTTGATGATGGTGGTATGTTAGCACACAGGTCTTTTATTGTTTTCTCAACTTGTGAACTTACCTGCCGCTCTATCTTGAAATTTAAAGGTTTGGTAGCTTCGGTAGCTTCTTTTTTCAGTCCAGCTTGCCCAAATACTCCAGTGAAGCTTGCAGTCCTTGGACGCTCTTGATTTTTGTCTGAGGAGACACTGAAGTGGAATGATCCAGACACAGTTCTCTCTCGCTTTATGGGTTCTGTTTGAGTGTGATCTTCCTGACTAACAGCCGACTCTGTGCTGCCTGGCTGAAGAGTCTTGGACTCTTGTTTTTCATCTGTAGATGGTACATTTCTCCTCAAAGATGATGGTCTTAGATTTACTCCACAAATCACGTTGGCTGGAGCATGAGCAGAGGCCAGACGATTTTCTATATTTAGTGCACTTTCAACACTATATTTGCTCAATGTGTCCATCTTGTTTTGTATTAGCGTAGCATTAGACTTCTCATCTTTTACGAGACTCAGTTCTGGTGTGGTACACGTGTTTGGTCTTACAGATGACACAAGGTTACTTTGGCTGTTCTTGTGAAGTTTGGAGCTACTGAGCATCTCACTTACTTCTTTTCCCTTTTTATCAATTGGCACCACTGGGATTGGCGGTTTAGCTACTGGTGACTCAGCTGGAGTCATCTCTCTTAGGCTAGGGATCGGAGGTGATGTGGGCAGAATTTTTCTCTCAAGCTCAGGTTCAGCAGAAACTTGTCTACTATCTCCAGCAGTCTGCAGAGACATTAAAGGTGAAACTGGAAAACTCTTGATTTGTGAAGCCGTAAGCCTCTCCCCCGGGCGCAAGACCTGAGAGGAATAAGAGTGAGCGCGAGGTATCTCTTTTACATGAGCAAGCTCTTCCTCTTCCTCCCTCGTAGTCAATGAACAGTCCAGATTGTTCAAACTCTCAGATCGTGATCTGCTCACAGCCTGCACAGGAAATACAAGGTGAGAGGAAAAATGTAGTAAATATCATTAGGAAAATCTATTAAATATCAACTGTTATAAGGAAAAGAAAAAGATTATTCAAAATTTCTGTTTTTCCAAAACCATTAGAGTGCTGCAGGAATAAGTCATAAATCCGGAAATGATGGGATTTTTGCACTTCTGGTTCCATCATAATGAAGTCAATGGGTTTTTTGGATGGGTTTTTAGTTAAATGCCTGAAATAAGGTCTGTGTTTAACACAAACTCATGATATTTTCAAATTTTTCTCTGACAAAAAATAAATCAGTAATACTCCAGTCGTGATTTTTTTTCTTTAAATGCGGTTGCTAACAAGTGGCTAAATGGTAGGTTAAACAGAGGTTGTCAGGGACAATAAACATCATAACTTTTACAACCTAGTTGTGTTCATAATCAAGCTCTTGCAAACTATTCTAACTCAAACTTTACAACTTTTTAAATCAAGATCAAAAGACTTGTCTGAAGCTTGGTGGGGGTGACGCTGAAGTTGCACAACCATGGTGTAGTTGCCTAACTTTAGCTTTTTACTTCTGCTGATTGCATTTAGGCTTCAAAATTCAGTGGTGTAAAAGTGGTGTTTATTTGTCAAGATTTTCAGTATGAACAAAATGTGTGACAAACATAAACCTTTGTTGGTCACAGAGCTTTTTTTCTATAATAATTCAAAATCCAATGGAAAAATTCTGTTGGGTTGTCGTCGAGGGAACCAGTGTGATCCTAACTTCCAGTTTGGCCTACAAAAATACAACCCGAGTTCCGGAAATGTTGGGATGTTTTTTAAATTTGATTAAAATGAAAACTAAAAGACTTTCAAATCACATGAGCCAATATTTTATTCACAATAGAACATAGATAACATAACAAATGTTTAAACTGAGAAATTTTACACTTTTATCCACTAAATGAGCTCGTTTCAAATTTGATGCCTGCTACAGGATCTCAAAATAGTTGGGACGGGGGCATGTTTACCATGGTGTAGCATCTCCTCTTTTTTTCAAAACAGTTTAAAGACGTCTGGGCATCGAGGTTAAAAGTTTCTGGAGTTTTGGTGTTGAATTTTGGTTCCATTCTTGCCTGATATAGCTTTCCAGCTGCTGAAGAGTTTGTGGGACGCAGTACCCACAAAACGTTTGACGTATCTTTCTCTATAGGTGAAAGATCTGGACTGCAGGTAGGCCAATTCAGCACCCGGACTCTTCTACGACGAAGCCATGCTGTTGTAATATCTGCAGTATGTGGTTTTGCATTGTCCTGCTGAAATACACAAGGCCTTCCCTGAAATAGACGTCATCTGGAGGGGAGCATATGTTGCTCTAAAACCTTTATATACCTTTCAGCATTCATAGTGCCTTCCAAAACATGTAAGCTGCCCATACCGTATGCACCCCCATACCATCAGAGATGGTGGCTTTTGAAATGAATGCTGATAACATGCTGGAAGGTCTCCCTCCTCTTTAGCCCAGAGGACACGGCGTCCGTGATTTCCAACAAGAATGTCAAATTTGGACTCATCTGACCTTAAACCTTGACCTTGACCTTGACATATGGCTTCCTTTTTGCATGATAGAGCTTTAGTTGGCATCTGCAGCTGGTACGGCGGATTGTGTTTACCAACAGTGGTTTCTGGAAGTATTCCTGGGCCCATTTAGTAAAGTCATTGACACAGTCATGCCGATGAGTGATGCAGTGTCGTCTAAGGGCCCGAAGACCAGGGGCATCCAATAAAGGTCTGTGGCCTTGTCCCTTACGCACAGAGATTTCTTCAGTTTATCTGAATCTTTTGATGATGTTATGCACTGTAGGTGATGGGATGAAGCTCTTGCAATTTGACATTGAGGAACATTGTTTTAAGTATTAAGTATTCTACAATCTTTTTACGCACTCTTTCACAGATTGGAGAGCCTCTGCCCATCTTTACTTCTGAGAGACTCTGCCTCTCTAAGAAATCCCTCTTATAGCTAATCATGTTACAGACCTGATATCAATTAACTTAATTAGTTGCTAGATGTTCTCCCAGCTGAATCTTTTCAAAATTTCTTTCTTTTTCAGCCATTTGTTGCCCCCATGCCAACTTTTTTTAAGACCTGTAGCAGGCATCAAATTTGAAATGAGCTCATTTAGTGGATAAAAGTGTAAAATTTCTCAGGTTAAACATTTGTTATGTTATCTATATTCTGTTGTGAATAAAATATTGGCTCATGTGATTTGAAATTCTTTTAGTTTTCATTTTATTCAAATTTAAAAAATGTCCAAACATTTCCGGAATTCGGGTTGTACATCATTACTGCAGCACTCTATAAAAATTGACTTACTGAAGTGACCACCTTCTTGTTCTTGGCACTGGCCCTTTGGTTCTTAGGTTTAAGGGACATACGGTGACGGGCAGCAGAGTTGTCCAGGAGGGAAGTGAACTGTGGAGGGGTGCTAAAGTCTACCCCTGAGCCAGGGGCAAGTGAGGAAAGGGGTGCGGGTGCTGGGCAGATAGGTCGAGGAGAGAGAGGTTGTGAAGAGGCCTGGAAGGTGAAGAGGAGCACACAATTAAATAGACATTAGACAATATTTCAAATAAACCATTCACATTTAGGCCATGATTTAGATGTATGAATGACAGGCATAATGTCAACACATAGATGAAATAGCATCAAGCTACCTGTTCTTCCTCCTCACTTCCTGTTCCAGCTAAGCTCAAGGTGCTATGCTTCTTGGGAGTGATATAAAAATGTAAACATAATGACATGGAGGTTTACATCATATTTAGACAGGGATAATGACAAGAACTGGTAGTTCCAGCAGAAATGGAGACACAAAATGGATAACAGGTTTAGACACAAACTCATGCAGATGTCTGATCAATGAATGTTTAGTCTGAAAGGCCAAAGCTGTGAAGATTTTTTACCAGTACATACACATGCATCACAATACACAACGTCACAATAAAGATTCTGGGATACTGATGCTATATTATAGTACCAGTACCTTGTTCGATATGCTCATGTTTAGTCCTTCACCCCGGGACACTTCAGGGGGGCTACGAGGAAGGCCATCATCTTCTGAACTTCCACCTAAGTCTTCATGACGTTTAATGGGCAACAGAACGGGGGGAGGACCTAGATGCATCTTCTGCTGCTGGAGTTTCATCTGATCAACCGAAAAAAAAAAAAAACTTCAGTGTCTTAAAGGGTTAGTTCACCCCAAAAAATGAAATTTATGTCATTAGTTACTCATTCTCATGTCATTCTACACCCGTAAGACTTTCCTTTATCTTCGGAACACAAAAATATTTTTGATGAAATCCAAGAGTTTTTTTATCCCCCATAGAAAGCCACATAATTACCACATGCTCCAGAAAAGTAGTAAAGACATCGTTAAAATAGTTCATGTGACTACAGTGGTTCAACTTTTATGTTATGAAGTGATAAGAATACTTTTTGTGCACAAAAACAAAACATAAATAATGACTTTATTCAACAATTTCTTCTCTACCCTGTCAGTCTTGCACAGAGCTGACATAGTGAACACAGTGCAGCACTTCCAGGTTCTATGTCCAAATGCCGGCTCAGTATTGGCCGACGCTGTTCACGTGAGCAGCACGATGCATGCATGTGAGTGCAGGAGCCAGCCACTGAAGCCTGCACTGTCAATAGCATAGGGGAATGACAGGGGAGAGATGAAGTTGTTGAATAAAATTATTTTTATTATGTTTTTGCACACAAAAAATATTCTCGCCGCTTCATAACATTAAGTTGAACCACTGAGGTCACGTTGGCTATTTTAACGATGTATTTAGTGTCTTTCTGGGCCTTGAATGTGATAATTGCTTTCTATGGGGGATAAAAAAAAACCTCTTGTATTTCATCAAAAATATCTTAATTTGTGTTTCGAAGATGAATGAAGGTCTTACGGGTGTGGAACGACATGAAGGTGAGTATCTAATGACAGAAATTTAATTTAATAAAAAACAATTGAAACATTTCTGTCAATCCCATTGATGTGTGTTTATAAAGTGTGCAATAATTAAGCAAGAGTGATTTAGAACAAATGTTACTGAGTTTTGTGTGTACTTACCTGAAGAGCTCGAATTTTGCCATGAATGTTCTCTTGAGACAGAATTCTTAGCGGTTCAGGGTCTGAAAAACTTTGTTCTGCCTGAAAAATGCTGTCATGTGAAAATGCCCGGGATCCCAGCATGCCTTTAGAGCAACTTTGAAGAAAAGATGTAATAAGCAAACAGGTGCATGTTATCCCTTCTGAAAAAAAAAGTGCACTTTACCATACCTTTATAAAGAGTACTTATTGGGGAAATAATACAATTTAAATGAATATACTTAAGTGGGAATGGAATCTGTTTTTGGACACTTAATTCCATGTTAATTGCAATCAAATGAAAATTTATTGTAGTTTAAATGTATATTCAATGCAATTAGCTGATCTTTAGAGTGCTTTTTTGACCCACCAAAGTAGGTAATTTTTTTTACATAATTACTGCTGTCTTTGAAACATGGTTAAAGTGTACTGCCGGATGTACTAACAAGCATTTGTGGTAAACTAAAATATACTTTAATCTCATTCTATTGAAACTTGTATACCATTTATTTAAATACATTTGCATGTGCATTAGTATGTTAGTAAAAACAGCAAAATAAGTGTACTTCTTTTAAAGCACGACATGATATAAAATGTATTTTAAAGTAAAACTTTTAATTTGACATTATTACAAAGTGTACTTAAACGTGTAAAGAAACACTTAAGTGGCTTTTTATTTCATTATTTTATTATCTGCCAGTACAGTTTTTTAAAACATACTTTTAAGATTTGAAGTACACTACAAATGCACATTCAATAAAATAAGCACACATGGGATCATCAAATCTTGCTGAGCTTTAGGTGGTTTCAGAGTGACACCATGCATATGTGAGTGCAGATTTTAAGTCATGCCATGCTGACAATCAATGTGAACACTTACTCTGAATCTTCCACACCCCATGTGATGTCACTCTCAGACTGACTCTGCTTCATACCACCGTCGTCCTCTTTCCTCTTTATCTTCCCAAACAGGCGTGACTTAAAAGACTTTAACCTAGACTTCTTCCTTCCTAAACATATCATGCCTTTAGATTATTTTCTATAGTATAGTAAACCGACAGTAAAATAAAAGAGACAAACATTTACTGACATAATATTTATTATTTTTTAGATCTGTCTATACTGATGATGACAGCACTGAGCCTTACTGAAAGACTTCTGACCTGTTAAGTCGTCACTGCCTTCTCCCTCTGGGTCTCCTGAAGTCTCCAGGACATTCATCTTCACCGGTACAGCTGTTAATGAGGACAGTTACACAGAAATCAGACAGAAGATAGAATGAGGAGTAAAAAAGAAATACAGAAGGGGTTGGGAAAACGTCAGAGGAATTGTCAAAGGAAATGTTCTAGAAAAGAATAGAAAATTATAGTTTCGTAATTATTAACTTAATTTTTATTCTTAAATTCACAACAAACTAAGAGAGATGTTCTTCAAAGGAGAACAGAAGCAGAGTAATATACTGACATGTGAAATACTTGAAGAATCTTATATCTATGATGTGGCAACGTGGCTAAATTCTCTCTGCTTGCGATTTGTATCTGATAAGAGAACGCTTTTCTCAACCCAGCAGAGACCAAAGGTTTCTTTTGAAGTCATATTTTCCATGTGACCAGACTAGTGCTTTCGTCTGCACTAGACAATTATGAGTTACTTTAGAACATACACTACTGTTCACAAGTTTGGGATCATTAAGATTTTTAAAAAAAAAATTAATACTTTAATACAGCAAAATTATTGGACATTTATAATGTTATAAAGCTATTTTTTTTAGTTCTAATAAATGCTGTTCTTTTGAACTTTTCTTTCTTTAAAATACCCTGAAATTATGAATCATGGTTTCCAAAAAAAATATTAAAGCAGCACAACTGTTTTTAAAATAGACAATAAGAAATGTTTCTTCAGCAGCAATAATTCCTGAAGGATCATGTGACACTAAATATCTGAAAGTACTGAACTTTTAAACAGCATATAAGTAAATGTATGAATCACATAAAGCACATTATTAAAAAAGTAGATTGCCTTAAAGGTGCCGAAGAACATGTTTTTAAAAGATGTAATATAAGTCTAAGGTGTCCCCTGAATGTGTCTGTGAAGTTTCAGCTCAAAATACCCCATAGATTTTTTTTTATTAATTTTTTTAACTGCTTTGGGGCATCATTAACTATGCACCGATTCAGGGTGTGCGGCCCCTTTAATTCTCGTGCTCCACGCCCCAAGAGCCCGGTGCTTGCCTTAAACAACATAAAAAAAGTTCACACAGCTAATATAACCCTCAAAATGGATCTTTACAAAGTGCTCGTCATGCAGCATGTCTAATCGCGTAAGTATGGTATTTATTTGGATGTTTACATTTGATTCTGAATGAGTTTGATGGTGCTCCGTGGCTAAAGCTAACATTACACACTGTTGGAGAGATTTATAAAGAATGAAGTTGTGTTTATGAATTATACAGTCTGCAAGTGTTTAAAAAATGAAAATAGCGACGGCTCTTGTCTCTGTGAATACAGTAAGAAACGATGGTAACTTTAACCACATTTAACAGTACATTAGCAACATGCTAACGAAACATTTAGAAAGACAATTTACAAATATCACTAAAAATATCATGATATCATGGATCATGTCAGTTATTATTGCTCCATCTGCCATTTTTCGCTATTGTCCTTGCTTGCTTACCTAGTCTGTTGATTCAGCTGTGCACATCCAGACCTTAATACTGCCTGGCCTTGTGTAATGCCTTGAACATGAGCTGGCATATGCAAATATTGGGGGCGTACATATTAATGATCCCGACTGTTACGTAACAGTCGGTGTTATGTTGAGATTATGTTGAGAGGTCTTTTAAACAAATGAGATTTATATAAGAAGGAGGAAACAATGGAGTTTGAGACTCACTGTATGTCATTTCCATGTACTGAACTCTTGTTATTTAACTATGCCGAGGTAAATTCAATTTTTGAATCTAGGGCACCTTTAAGTCAGGGGTCAGTAACCTTAGGCATGTGCACCACCATTAGCGCTCAAACAAGATTAATATTATTTATTTAGATAGTGGTAATCTTTCCTCATTGTCAAACAGTCCTTTTTATTGAGAAACTGTGCTACTGTACTGAACCATGCAGCATGGACACAATTAAAATGGTCACTTCTTGTCAAAAAGGTTTCAAACCCCTGTGAGTTCCTCCAAGAATCAGTTGTCTTGTTCACATGGAAATTAGGAGAAATGTGTGAGACTGTGTTTTGGACAATGTGCGTCACACTTATTTCAGTCTTATGGGTGTCTATGACCTTTATTTTGACAACAGACCTTTCTTATCACTGACCATGCCTTGATAATGCAGATATGCACTAACAGAAAAAAAAGCAAAGTCCACCGAGTCCTTCCCTTTTAAAGACATCTGCTGTCTACTGTGAAAAAAATCAGTATGTACAGTATCTAATCAGTTGGTAAATCTTAATGTTTGGGTACACAGGATTCTTATGTGGTTAAGAGATTTTCTTAAAAACCTTTGGGGGAAAAAACAATGCACACTATGCAGTGGATAAAAGAAAATGAATACATAATCAGCATGTAACAGCTTGCCAATATGTGCCATTTTTCCATGTCAAAAAGACTGATACCTATACCTAGTACTATCCGACACAGATCACATGGAATATGAAGATAATCTTTGGGCTGGATGACATTGCATAGAGATCACTGTAAGATTTCACTGAGCACTAATCCTACAACTATAAAATAATCTTAAAGCCTCTGGCACAGCCCAAGAGAAAAGGGCCAGAATGCTGCCATGACAAACAAATACACACAGTGGCAAAAAAACAGTGGACCAGAAACTAACCTGATTTGTTCAAAAGTTGTTGTTTTTTTCAGTGCCATATGATCCTTCAGATATCATTCTAATATGCTAATTTGGTGCTTTAGAAACATTTCTTATTATCAATGTTGAAAACAGATGTGCTGCTTAATATTTTTGTGGAAACTGCAATATTGCAAATTTGAGTATTGCCAAAAGTCCAAAAGAAATGTCTTTACTGTCACTTTTGATCAATTTAAAGCATCCTTGCTGAATATTAACTGACAGCTGAACATTGTACATTACAGTGTACATTAATACTAATGATTGATTTTACTGTTTAAGTAATTCATATATTAAATACAGTATAAATGATGAAATAGTTATAAAATATACTCTAATTACCCTGGACAACAAAGCATAAGTACTTCAAATAATATTAAAGGGTTAGTTCACCCAAAAATGAAAATAATGTAATTTATCACTCACCCGTTCTACACCTGTAAGACCTTCGTCACACAAATTAACACAAATTAAGATATTTTTGTTTTTGATATTTTTGCTCAGTGGGCCTCTATAGACAGCAATGCCACTGTAACTCTCAAAATTCATAAAGGTACTAAAAACATATTTAAAACAGTTAATGTGAGTTCAGTAGTTCTACCTTAAAGGGTTAGTTCACCCAAAAATGAAAATTTTGTCATTTATTACTCACCCTCATGCCGTTCCACACCCGTAAGACCTTTGTCACACAAATTAACACAAATTAAGATATTTTAGTTGAAATCCAATGGCTCAGTGAGGCCTCCATAGGGAGCAATGACATTTCCTCTCTCAAGATCCATAAAGGTACTAAAAACATATTTAAATCAGTTCATGTGAGTACAGTGGTTCAATATTAATATTATAAAGCGACAAGAATATTTTTGTTGTGCCAAAAAAACAAAATAACGACTTATATAGTGATGGCTGATTTCAAAACACTGCTTCAGGAACCTTCGGAGCATAATGAATCAGTGTGTCGAATCAGCGGTTCGGAGCGCCAAAGTCACGTGATTTCAGCCTTTTGGCAGTTTGACAGGCGATCCGAATCATGATTCAACACACTGATTCATAATGCCCAGATGCTTCATGAAGCAGTGTTTTGAAATCGGCCATCCCTATATAAGTCATTATTTTGTTTATTTGGCGGCTCCAAAAAATATTCTTGTCCCTTTATAATATTAATATTGAACCACTGTACTCACATGAACTGATTTAAATATATTTTTTGTACATTTATGGATCTTGAGAGAGGAAATGTCATTGCTCCCTATGCAGGCCTCACGGAGCTATCAGATTTCAACTAAAATATCTTAATTTGTGTTTCGAAGATTAACGAAGGTTTTACGGGTGTGGAACGACATGAGGGTGAGTAATTAATGACATTATTTTCATTTTTGGGTGAATTAACCCTTTAATATTATAAAACGACGAGAATATTTTTGTGCGCCAAAAAAAACCAAAATAGCAACATTTCAACAATATAGCGAGGGGCCGATTTCAAAACACTGCTTCGGAGCTTTACGAATCGAATCAGTGATTCGGAGCGCCAAAGTCATGTGATTTCAGCAGTTTACCCATTTGATAGGAGATCCGAGTCACTGATTCGATTCGTAAAGCTCTGAAGCAGTGTTTTGAAATCGGCCCCTCACTATATTGTTGAAATGTCGAACTACTTGTAGAACCACTGTACTCACATGAACTAATTTAAATATGTTTTTAGTACATTAATGGATCTTGAGAAAGGAAATGTCATTGCTTTGAATGTAGGCCTCACGGAGCCATCGGATTTAATCAAAATATCTTGTGTTCTGAAGATGAACGAAGGTCTGACGGGTGTGGAACGGCATGAGGGTGAGTAATAAATGGCATTATTTTAATTTTTAGGTGAACTAACCCTTTAAGCAAGAAAAAATACTTACTTTGTCAGTGAAAATCCTTCTTGTTCCTCTTTTCTGTGTTATTTAGCTTTTGTTCTTGTTTTTAAAAGATACGCGTCCTTACATCCAATGAACCGCAACAGTTCGTCCCCAGTCACAAACATGCAGAGAGATAGAGGAACTGGAAAACAGACCGGAGAAAGAGCAAAATCAGGATAGGAACTGGCAGAAGAGAAAGCAAGGAAGAGGTAAAGGAGAAGCAGGCTCTGACGATTGCATTGATGGGCGTGATGTTTGGTAGTAAGGAGCTGGGCACGCACTGACTGTCAAACTCTGTGACATTTCCAGTACATGCTTTTCCTGCACACTTAAGCTCTTTACAAAACAACAGCTTTTAGAGCAGACTAGAGTGTGCTAGTGCTGGCCAAATGATGAGCTGATGAAGGCATCAGTCAATATAACACACCAGCACTCGAGCACCAAGAGAGTGTGTGTATGTTAATAGGATAAACATAAGGAACCTATTTGGTCAAAAATGAACATTAACAGAGTCAGTAAGGCCCACTGCAGGTAGCCAGAGCATCACATCTGATATATATATTCCACTTGTGTTTGTAAATGATTTGTTAATGTAGGAGACTACTGAGAATATCACTAAGACAACGAACAACTCTCGTCTGTGTCATGCATTTGCATCAACACGTCAGAGTAGGTCAGTTTTTGTATGCAAATCATTTAAATACTGTCACATTCCATTCAAAGGTTGCTATTTTTTCTTTATATATACTCTATCATATAATTTTTTTGCTTATACACACTACAATTCAAATGTATGAGGTCAGTAAGTTTATTTTAAGAAATGAATCCTATTCAACAAGGATGCATTAAATTGATCAAAAAGTGACAGTAAAAACATGCATAATGTTACAAAAGATTCGTAAATGTGGCGTAAATGCAACACATATATGGGGCAAAATTTTGTATTATTATTAGCCATATTACTTGTGACAGATACATTTGACGTTATATATCCTTCCTTTTAAAATGTGATAAGCCTATTTATTTTGCTGCCCTAACTATACATGGTTAGTTGCATTTTATTATTAATATTTATCAGGAGTAGTCAGTTGAGAACCACTGCTTAAACAAATCTGAACTAGACTCTATATTGTCAGTATTGTGTATGACAAAAAAATAAACAAACTGACGGTGCTAATCTGTAACACTGAGACCGTAAGCATGTTTAAAATTGTACAGTTAGGTGTTATGGTGGAGTTAAGCAGATGATGTGCTTCATTTCCTTCTGTGCAGACTGTGTAGACAACGACAGGAGCTCTCAACTCCCTCCTGTGTGTTACTATAAGTAACTGTGAAAGTAGGCTACAGCCTATTTGAAACGTTTAAAAGGTGAGATAAAGAAATGACAGACAACTGACTGACAAAAGAAAAATACTCAGCCCATTATACTCATACATCTACACATGTACGTCTCCCTCATTGACATTTTAACCATAAAAATGTTACTCTGTCATTTAACTGCCCATTATCCCAGAGGATTGAACGTTTTGTATCCAGCACTCCGCAAAGCACAGAGCAGCTTTGCCCCAGATACAGGCATAAATCTGTGTCAGGATCCAGAGTTGGCCACAAATCCCTCTCCTTTTTTCCTACTGGACAAAAGTCAGATCAGCATCTGGGTGACTTTCAGCCAGCCTACATTATGCGTCTGGCCTTCAAATATAATCCATCTGTCAATTTAAATTTTCGTATTCAGACATGCATATTGAGGGGGGTGCAAAAGTAATCTGCACATACGTCTAATTTAATGTAAACCAAATCTTCCAATGAACATAAGTGATGCTTAATTCCCTCCAATTACTGCAGGACAAGGAAATATATTACCATTGTATGCTAAACTGTTTCAGATATTTATAGCCTGCATACATTCATGTCATAATCTGAGATGTGATTTTATATTTTACTTTTCATTTCCTCATAATCAGCAGGGTGGTCTATGTTTTAAATATTCAACATTAATATTCAAACATTTTTTACATGTTTTATATATTTATATAACTGAAAGCACATTGCACACAGCTTAGTGTATGTGTTAAATTTTATGTGCACAAGAACAGTGTAATTATATATATATATATATATATATATATATATATATATATAAATAAAAAAGGTTTTTAGTCAGTCCTATTACATAAATGCTTGTTTCCTCCAGCAGTGGTTTTGTATGTTCAATTCAAACACCTAGATCTCTTAAATTACAATATTTTTTTGTGAAATCAGTCTTCCAACTAAAATGACAAAATAATCGTGTTTTTGTAACAGCATTTGGTTTTATATGATATATATGATATTATTTACTCATGCAGCATGTAATCAAATTATCATCAGGGTGAATCTCACAAAACCTCTGAAGACCATGTTCATGGTCATAAATTTTACTTCAAAATCATAAGAAATATATATATATATATATATATATATATATAGCACTAATAAGATTAGTAGCATTGTGGAAATATTTTTATGACAATTAAGCACACACATTTTCCCAAGAAAAATAAATAAAAATTAAAAAGATAAAGTGTTCAATTTAATAAAATTAGAAGTTTACATATATATTTATTTATAAACACTTAACTTAAAATACAACAAAAACATTATATATATATATATATATATATATATATATATATATATATATATATATATATATATATATATATATATATATATAATGAAATGTAAATAATGTCCTAATTCAAATATCAATCTTAATATGTCCTGGATATGTTTCATGAGACTCATCATCACTCTGTTCGGTTCCCTTGAGAGATGAATAGTGTTATTTAGAGACAACTCTCTATATTTTTCATGAACTGAGATGAGGAGCACATATCGAGTCGAGATTAAGGGCGATTATAGATTTAATCTCCTCCTGCAGGGAATTCATGGGTGTTTCATTGTAACTAATGGTTTTGAATATGACAGGCAAAAGAAGCATCTCAGACAAACATGTCCAAGCAAACAAACACAACACAACAGCGTCTACTACAGTTATTCAAATCAACATGACTGATCAATAAGTAAACAACAGTCCTTACCCTTCACAAACACCAATCCTTTTATAGTTTGAATGTCCCATATAAATATTACTTCATATAAACAGATATTCAATAACCCATAAAATACTGTGGGTTATCGTTTGTGAAATTAGTGTGCAGGTCACAGTGACGGATATTAGTAAGTTTTAATTAAAAACAAAACAAAAAATTACCACTATAACAATATCTCAAATCAAAATGAACACGACAACTGACTGTCCTGAAACTTAATATAAATATAAATATAAATGCAGTCGCGTATACTCACATGCTGATGTAAATCGTTGAGAAAGTGCAGCTGGTCTGATCTCTGGCATTCACTTGCTCTTTAAATGAGCCGGTGGAGCAAAACACCGTCATATCAAGCGATACGTGACGTTCAACACAAGGTGTAATATAACGCAAATCATTCCCTTTTACAGGATGACTGAAAGTTCACTCAGTGAACACAGGATGGCGCTGCTGTTGTACAGAATATATATTTAATCGAAATCAGCATAGTAAAACAACAGCCTTTAACAAAACATTTTAATTAAGGGCATGAACATATTTTACACACTATTAACTTATTTACAACGGCACTACAATACCATAATTACAGAGGCAGACCAGATAATAAACACCAATATCAGTGTGCAGAATGTATAAAAACGGCAGAATTGAAGCAATGAACCGAGAGTAGTTGGTCTCAGGAGCCTCCGCATATTCCCTGGCAATTCATATCAGCACGTTATAAAAAAAGACAATAAAATTAGTTCTTTCGCATAATTAAAAAGCTCCAAATGGGACCAAAAGGCACATTTCCGGTCGTCCAGGTAGGTATGTGAGGACTGCATATGAAATTAAGTCCCATAAACATGCCAGACAGTGGAGAAGCTTTTGAGGCAAGCTTTTTAAGAGGTCTTCTTAGTGTGTTTTGTGTGAAAAACATCCACGGTGGTCTCATGACACTCTCTCAAATCATAATCACAGTATCCTAGAGAGAAGCGCCCCTTAAAAAAAAAAAAAACATTTTTATATTTTATATATCTATTATGCAAACACTTCTTCTTTAAACATTTCACAGGTATAAATGCTTACTGAACATGATTATGCAAGCCTGATAACTGTTTAATTTAGGTGGTACCTTTGGTTTTTTAAAATAATCGAGTCCCCTGCCGATCTTAATTATCCAACCATTATTAAACCTGAGGAAACAAAATGAATGAATAGACAATGTTATGACATTATGCCCCAGTGTGTCTGCTGTAATATACAGTCAATGAGAGAAAGATGTACCTGATCTCCCTGTCATGAATAGTAGAGGAGTACTGAATGTCCAGACAGATATTTTGACTCTGTAGTGACTGTTTTATTTCTGCCAGGGCATTGGTTTGTTGAGTGGAGCTGTCCTAAAAAAAAAAACCCCACATGATTAAGCTAATGAATGTCAAATAAATTATACCGCTGATGAACGATATGATAAAACTTTACCTCATCCTGTGAGGTCAGAAGGTGAATCGTCTTTACTTTACATGGACATTTCAGCAGCATTTCACAGAAACGAAGAAAATTATACAACTGCAAAGCAAAACATTTGTAATGTGTTTCACTCTGTAATACAGTTCTTTTGTATTTCAGCATTTTATTGACTCCTAAATCTAGGAGCGTCACTGTAGTCTCTACCTGATGGACGTGCCGTACATAGGGGTCCTCCACCCAGACTTCAGTCAGTCCGTCTCTGATGTACGGTTTAAAGAGGGATTCGTAGCTGAAACCAGTGGAGCTGTCAGCTATCCTTATCTGCTCATGGTATTTACCCTCTGACAGATGAGATAACAATGAGAAAAATGAACAGTTAATGTGAATAGTAAAGGTTGTTTAAAACAGACAAACACAAATACGATCATCCCCACTCTAAAATTTAAAAGGCAGCTATATATTTTCAAACACCCAATTTATACTGTGAAAAAGTAGTATTATAAATGTGTGTAAAGTATTTATATTTATATATATATATATATTATAAATATTTATATATAAATATTATATATATAATGTTATATATACACAAGTAAATATTTCTTAAATATATACGTGTGTGTGTGTGTGTGTGTGTGTGTGTGTGTGTGTGTATATATATATATATATATATATATATATATATATATATATATATATAATAAAAATACACTGTACACACACATATTATGTGAACAAACTTTTATTTTGAACTTTTATTTTTTAATCGTGATTAATTGTTTGACAGCACTAATTTTTTATTTTTTTATTTTCTTTAACCAAACGTATTCATTTATTTGTTTATTTTTACACTGTTTTTCTATAAACTTTTCCACAGACAAAACATTTTAACACCGTTTTACAATAAACTTTTTTTCGGTAGTTTCGAAGCCGTGTCACATTTTTTAACGGCCACCTTCCGCCTTCCAGGATATTTATTCATATATATTTGACTATGTTCATCAGAAAGAAGAAAGTCATATACACCTATGATGGCTTGAGGGTGAGTAAAGCTTAGGGTAACTTTTTTAAAAGTGAACTAATCCTTTAACAACTGTGACAATGAGCGCTTATCAGGATCAAATAAATGCTGGATTTTCAAAAGTATGTTAAGTATACGAAGTTAACAACATAAACTCTTTAAAATACGTCCATGATTTTTACACACCGGTCTGTTATTGTAGGGACACAGACGTTACATTTTCATGCCCCTAAACATGATGCTGAACAAAACAAATTGTGATTGGTTACTTTACATGTCAGTCAGATCTCAGACGGCCTCTGAGCAGTTCTTGGCCAATGAAAGCTGTGATGGAGACCAGACAATCTGCCACAGTCTGAAGGACTATCCTAGCCAGTGTTGGGAGTAATGCATTACAAGTAACGCGAGTTACGTAATCAGATTACTTTTTCAAGTAACTAGTAAAGTAATGCATTATTTTTACATTTACAACAAATATCAGAGTTACTTTATCAAATAAGTAAAACAAGTTACTTTGTTTTCCAATTAATTGACTGACACCTCTTCTGTGCCTATGCAATATTGTAACGCATTACTTTTAAAAGTAAAATTTCCCAACACTGACACTAGCACTCCATTGTGGCCCCCTGCACCTGCAGTTTAAAATCCCTGGTTCAAACCACTTTATTTACCTTCTTTCAATTTGTTCACATGGTCTTTGATCTGTTCTGCTCGGTCCATGTAGCCCTTGATCTTCTCTCTGTAGTGGACCTTCTTTGAATCATCTTTAACAGCTAGGAAAACAGTGATTATATTCAGACTTCCATTTAAACTTTACATTTACCATTCCCAAACTTTTGGCATACCTTTCAGTACATCCAGCAGGAGCTGGATCCCTTCCTGGTAGCACACCAGAGATTCCTGAAAGCGTGAGCTTTGATCAAGCTCCACAGCTCTCTTCAAGACAGAGATAGCAGAGTTCTCCATGCCTGGGAGGAAATCCTGAGCCATATCTACCTTCTGTGATGACTGGAGCAACAGAAGAAGCAGCAGTACAGAAGAACACAGTCCGCCTGACAGTGATTCTTACATGTGCATTATGTTAGTGTGTGTCAGAGCACACAGGTCTGAGCTTGTTTATGCCTTTCAAAAACCTAAAAGAATTGTCACACCATTGTCAACACTATCCAAGAAAATAAAACCTCGAAAACATTCAAATTTTGTGGGCTTTCGTGGTCCAGTGTTACACTTAATCAATAGAAGCACATTTACTTATTTAAAATGAATTAAAATAATTACGTGTCAATTATCTTCGAACGCGAATACAACTTTCTGAGTGAAATAACCAGTTTTTAATCAGACGACACTGTACGCTTCCTAGAGGAACTAAAGTGTGGATACATCATAGACAGTAAAAGTCCGTGTCTATTATTCTGAAGGACCAACTTCCGTTTCCGTTGACCGCAGCTCACTAATAAAAGTCCACATATTTTTTAATAAAAGTCAATGGTTTAGCCAGTTACGTTATAAATTATAACAAAGAAATATAATGAAACTATACTATTAAATGCACAAATGTGTTAATTTGTCACAAAATGTACTTTATATATTTAAATTTAATTTAAATAGGCTATAATGCTCATATCATGGAATCATTATTATATCAGTCTATTACATGAATGCATAGGTAACACTAATGTAGCAAAAAATAAATGCACTAATATAATAATAATAACAATAACAATAATAATATACAAACAAATAAACAAACAAATAAATGCAACACAGTTAGCTCCAGTTCCTTTGTGTTGTGTTAGTCTAGTGAATTTGCTAACTTTTGTTATTGTCAGACTGGTCTTTTTGTTTTTGGAAGTTCTCCAAGAGTTCCCTTTTTGTGTGCGAAAAACATTCCAGACACTCTCTAACCGCAGTTTAATTACAGTATCTTATGGAGAGATGACTCTTCAAAAACTGTAAGAAATGTAATTAACAAAACAGTATTCTCATCATGATACAGCATGATTTTACTGCAAAATAATAATAATGTTTACTGATTTGTAGGTAAAACATTTAAAAAAAAATGTAGTTTGTGTTTATATTTTGGGGGGAGAATATATAATCAATAGCAGCAATGCTAGCCAAAGAATAGAAAACATCTATTCTTCTATTGCTATATAAATTCAATCGATTATTTATTTAACTTTAACTCACTATTGTTTATTTGGGTGTGGTTGTAAGAAGTTTTAGACTACTGTATTATGGTAGTAGCTCAGTCATGATCTGTCTGTATGGTTTAATGAGACAATAATCTAATCTGTGTCAAATGAATATGATAGGAGTGAGAGGCTAAAAAGATTAAGAAATGTTTAAATGTGACAGTTAATAATTAAAACAAGTAAAAGGGGATGTTTTGCAAATTCAAATATGATTCAAAATGAACTGACAATACAGGATGAAACTGATTTTCGGCTCATCTGCTGAATTCTTACTACAGTCAGAAAAATCAACTGGTGTTGACATCTCATGATGTTGGCAAAATTATTATAAATTATTGAATAATATTCAGTAATATTGAATATTATATTAAAAACTATATTCAGTACACTCTTACACACTCTTCAAAATAAAGGTTCTAAAAGGGGGTATTCACAATCACATCAATGCCATAGAAGAACCTTTGTTGGTTCCCCAAAGAACCTTTCATTAAACAGTTTTTAAATATTTAAAAGATTTTTAATAATCTAAAGAACCTTTTCCATTATAAACTTTTTTTTTTTTTTTTTGTAATGGAAAAGTCCATGGATGTTAAAGGTTCGTAATACACCCATAAATGCCAGTAAAGAACCTTTGGCAGTAAAGAAGGTTTTGAAATGGCAAATGAATTAAAACATATTTTGCATTTTTATTTTGCCCTTCTATTATTACTCATTGACTGTAGTTTGCATGAATATTTTCTCTCTCATTATTGCTCTTTTTCTCTTGCTTGTTCATAAAGGGGCAACGATGACCACAAACAACATCAGAACATGTGAATGAAAAGCTGGCTGGACTGCTCCAACAATTTTAACAGCCAAACAAGCCAGTTTTATTCACTGTTATGTGGGTGCAGTAGGGGGTGTTCTTTTAATGTACACGGTTTAAGAGTTGGGTGGAGCCGTATTTAGTGAGGAAGCATTTTATAGCTTAAATGGCTGAGAAGATTGAGTGAGAGCAAAGGACAGATGTGGTCAGGGCAGCTGTGGTGAGGAAACCTAAAGCCTGCTGTCTGACCAGCACCACAGTAACAGCATACTTCCCATTCTTCCTCCAAACCTCAGACCAGCCACGCCATTTCCTCTCGCCAACTGCCCAGAGCTTCCTCCTGCTTTGGCATGAATGGAGGTTGGGAGAATGTGTTCAGTCAGTCTGTGTACAGTTGTAACTATGGAATGTAATTCATTACCATGTCTTTGTGGTGGATCTTTTTATTTTCTGTGGAATAGCGTCCTTAGTAAATATGTGGTCATGATATATTGTAGCATATGTGTAGTTCACTGCATCCTGCTACCATAAGAAGAAAACTGGGTGTCTAAAATAGCATGTTTTCCTGGAAACTATAAACAGATTGGCCTGATCAGAATGAAACTATAATTGATGTTTATTAGAAGTTAATTTCGAGTCACCCAGAAAAAATGGATTATTATTCAACAGAAGATATTCTGTGGATTTTTTTTTTGTGTGTGTGTGATGAATGAATGAATGAATGTCTGATTTGATGAATGAATGAATGAATGAATGAATGAATGAATGAATGAATGAATGAATGAACGAATAAGCAAACAAACATACTGCAGATATATCAGTGCGTTATTACTTCAATACTGAATCAAACTGATTCAAAACAGTAAGAGATTGTGAGGGGGTCATATAATGCCACTTTTACAAATAAGTTTCTGATGTCCCCAGAGTGTGTATGTGAAGTTTTAGCTCAAAATACCCCACAGATGATTTTCTATAGCATGTTTAATTTGTCACTTTTTGAGGGTGAGCAAAAACACTCTTTTTGTGTGTGTCCCTTTAAATGCAAATGAGCTGCTGCTCCCAAGAAGAGGGCGGAGTTTCAAGAGCTCTTGTTAGCAGCTCCGATTATCTCATGAAGACTCACTGAAAATGTCAGAAACTGTTTATGTTCGAACCAGAGTCAGACAATGATGGAGAGACTCAAGAAGAAGTGACAACATGTAGAATGCAACAGGACGTTTCTGAATGGTTAGATGAATTTATGTAGCTGATGTGGAGATAACTATCTTAAAGTCATTGAATAGTATATTCTGTCATGATAATCTATAAATCGCTTGTGTGGGAACTGTTGTAAGATCCTATAGAGCCGGAGAATATACTGCATGAAGATAGAACAGGTATAGTTTAGTTTAATTACGGTTATAACTTATGTTGACATTTTGCTTTTATGACATGCTCTTGCATTTGTGTTATGAACTGTTTTGCAATAACATGGCCTCATCCCTTTGTTGCATGTTCTCGGGGGCAGGGTTTATGTACATTTTAGGGTTAGTAATGTCACCAACCCAGGAAGAAGCTCATTGTAGTCCCTACCAGCCATTTGTTATAGTCCTTAAAAAGCCATTTCTTCAAAAGAAAATATCTCCCATTGCTAGCATCGTAACTTTGCAGATGTTGTTTATGCTCACACAGCAACATTACACACCAACTAAAGTTAAAAAAGTGAAATCATAATCAACCACCACTTTAAAAGAACCGATTCATTTGAATCATTTGTTCATGAATTAGGTTACAGATATTGTTTTGTTTGTTTTTACAGTGCATGAGGTTCAGGAAACACTGCTGGGACATGCTTGTGGTAAGTCATGTCATAAATATGTAGGCCTATATATAAGTTCCCTTTCGATAACAGTCTCTCAACATTGCGGCATTAACTGACGCTATGGGAAAATCCCTTTTCTCAGAAAATATTGAAGCCTGATTGAATCACCACAAATGTGGTATGTGCAGGGCCCCCCTGCATCCCTCAGATAAGCAGCCTAAATGGCTTGCCTGCCTGGGCCACATTCAAGCTAAAGCTGCACTCATTGGGAAAGAATCCTCTCACTGCAAGAACATGAGTTTCACCTCACTGCACTCATGGAACATTTTATTTAAGGGAAGCTCACAAGCTATGAGGAAGAAGCAGTGGAGTTGCGAGGCTGAGCGAACAGGACACAGTGAGCTCACGTCGGCCCAGATCCCACATGCCTCACTCTCCCTATAGCGAGAGGATTCCCCAGTGCTCTTCATCTTTGAAGACCAGTGCCCCCTTCTGGTGCGAACAGCCTGGGTTCATTTGGTTGGTCCAAGGAGGATGACGCTGATGATGCCATGTCCCTGGCTGCCTCAGATGTGGAGGAGTGGTCGAAACCCGCAGAAGATTCTGCCACCCTGCCACAGAACAAGCCAGACGATTCCCAGCCCGGACTGGACTCCGAGCTCATCCGAGTCCTCTCCAATGCCTTTGAGGCGCTGGGGTAAGAATGGTCTGCTCCAGAGCAGCCCGCCTGCAGCAGCTTCAATGAGTGGTTCCTGCAGCCGGGGTGCCACCAGCAAGCCCCTGACAGAGGCCAGCCCCATTCTTTCCAGAGGTACATAAAGAATTGACTAAAGACCCTGATATACTTAAGGCAAAGTTCTTTTTCATTCTTTGCCAAAGCAAACTTGCCAAAGCTGAAAATTCAGAGACTAGCTACATCATTCTAAGTAGGGGGTCTCCATCTAATGCATTTCAGAGGTTAGTGGGCCTGATGGCAGCAGCTTTCTTAGTCATTATGATGGACCTGCTACACATGTGGCTGCTCCAGTGCTGCCACCCCATGGTTGGCAAATGGGATGCATGAACCTCAGGGTGACCTATGGCTGTGTCAAGGCTCTGGCACCTTGGAGGACCCCCCAATTGTACCAGTTGGGAGTGGATTTGAGACTAATCTCCAGAAAGAAAATGGTCACAATAGACACCTGCAACACAGGTTGGGGCAATCTGTGCATTGGCAGGCCAGCGTTTGGCACCTGGTCAGGGCCGAAGCTCTGCTGGAACATCAACTGTCTAGATATAGTGGCGGTGCACCTAACGCTCAAGGCTTTTCTGCCAAACCTGAGAGGCCATCACATCCTGGTCCGGTCAGACAACATGATGTTGGTCGCTTACATAAACCACTAAGGAGGCCTGAGGTTACGGCCTCTGAACAGATTGGTGAGTGTTCTTCTCCTCTGGGCACGTACAGTGAAAGTAATGCACGTGTTGGGCAAGCTGAAGACGTGCTGCCCCAGAGCAGAGTGACTGTAGGGGAATGGAAACTTTCACCCCTAGATGATTCAGATGATCTGGAGCATCTTTGGGCAAGCAGAAGTAGACCTCTTCGCCTCGAAGGAGAATACTCTCTGTCCGATATTCTTCTCGATGGAGAAGGAAGAGCTAGCCCTCCCAGGCAGGGCGCTCAATCTGGCACCCCAGCCGGAGCTATGGAGCCTTCATGTGTGGCCCCTCGATGGGGGCTAAACACAATTTTGGAGGCAACAGCCACATCTACAAGGCACCTCTATGCCCTTAAGTGGTCTGTCTTTTTAGACTGGTGCACAATCTGAAATCACAACCCCGTAACTTAAGATGTGTTGTCAATTCTTTCTTTTCTGCAAGAGCGGCTGGACGACAGGCACACAAAGGTCTATGTGGCAGCTATTGTGGCTTATCACGTCCCCATTGCTGGCCAGTTGGTGTGTAGGAACAAGCTGGTTGTTAAGTTCCTTAAAGGGGCCTAGAGGCTAAACTTGCCTAACCCCAATATGGTTCCGACCTGGAACCTGTCCACCGTCCTCAGAGCCCTTCGAGCCCCCCAGTTCAAGCTGCTACAGTCAGCACCTTATTTCTGGCGCTAGCCTCGGCTAAACAACTTGGTGACCTGCAGGTTTTTTTTTTTTATTAGCACATCCTGCTTTGAGTTTGGGCCGAATGACTGTAAGGTCATCCTTAAGACAAGGCATGGCTATATGCCTAGGGTACTCTCCATGCCCTTCAGAGCACAGGTCATAACCCTGACAGCTCTCTCCAACTTGGCAGTTTTTGCACTTGCTGTGCCCGGCCCTTAAAGTGTATATTGAGCTTTGTATAGTGTGCTTCAAATGCTGGACCAAAGGGCTGCCACTGGTGAAGTAAAGACTGTCCTGTTGGATAGTAGATGCGATTGCACTGGCCTACACATTGTTAGGCCTGCAATGTCCTATTGGAGTGAAGGCCTACTCCACCAGAGGAATGGCCTCCTCCTGGCTTGGTTGAGCGGGGTGTCTATTAGTGACATCTGCGCAGCGGTCGGCTGGTTGTCACCCTCAACGTTTGTCAGATTTTATAGCCTGGATGTCCCTGCACTTCAGGCATGGATTCTGTCTACTTGAGGGCTAGACTATGGTGTGCTGGACTCCATCAAGTCTGTTTAAGAGCATCATGCCCCCCTGGACAGTGGTGCTATCTATATGGTTTCAGCTTCTGTCGGCCCAAACCTAATTTATTTCTGGACGGTTTCCTTTGCGGTTTTCCACCCAGCCTAGTTTCCCTTACACCAGGCACCACTGCAAGTAATTCCACTGTCCACGTATTGGTGCCCCATCCCTGGGCCAGGCCCGCAGGGCTTCTTTTCTCCTTTTAGGCTGGGACAGTCCTGCAGTAATAACATTCCTATGCATTCCTGTTATTGAAAGGGAACTTTTCAGTTACTAACATAACCTTGGTTCCCTGAGATAGTTGGGGACGAGACATTGTGTATGCTTGCCATGTTATTATCCTTGCACTGTTAGCAGTTGCTTAACTGCTTCCTCAGTCAAAATATTCAGATGAAATGGCACTCAGTGGCCGGCCCATTTGTGTATGCTAAGACACCATTGGTCTGTGCAGTTGCACAGATGCAATTAAATCAGGCTTCAGTATTTTCGGAGAAAGGGATTTCCCCATAGTGTCAGATAATGACGCAATGTCTTGTTGCCGTTTTATCTCAGGGAACCTAGGTTACATTAGTAACTGAAACATCATTACTATTACCTACCTTTGTAAACGTATTATAATTAAAATTTCTGACATAGCATGATTGCACCACCAAACCACTCTCACATTTGCGTGACCAACTTCTCCAGTTATTTCCACTCTGAGTCCCATAGTTTGAAACAGGTGTTTGAAGCCTTTCATCAGTAGGTATACCGGGGGCACAGGCACCCCATTAAAAAGTGTCCCCATAGTTTAATACTCTTTTTTGATATTATTTTAGATATATAGACATAAACTGTCTTTCTCCAAAGTACAGAGTCGTTCACAAACTGCATGCACAATACAGATTGCTGAAATGATAGAAAACGTGCAAGTTTTGTTTCTTACAATTAATTGAATGTAAATAACCTCCTTCAGCACTCTTTTTATTTAATGTCTTATAAAATATCTTGTTATTATTTAGGTGTGAGAATCTGCAGCAAACGATCCAGTGCTGTTTGAATGAATCACACTAAATTGCACACTTTTGGCAAACTCATTTGGCTGATTATTTCGGTGATATAGCATTGTTAGTTGTGATTCTAAACAGCTGATAGAAAACATGCATGATATGATTGCTAAAATATTGTCAGGGAAAAATAATTCTCAGATCAATATAACATTATCTTCATTGTCAGACAATGATTTATTAGTAATATTTACTAATAAACTGTTTAGGGCACAATGGTATTTCACCGGGGCTCATGAAAATAAAAATGATAAAGCCCTTTTCACACAACACACCAGTTCACACAGGCCAATGACTGTTATGTAAAGGCGACATGAAACAGAAATTGCAATAGTGTTTTCTTCCCAATTGTGACGTATATCTGGAAAAAAAAAAAAAAAAAGTATGGCGAGACTTGATTTTGTCCATTTAGAGTTGATTGGATGGTTGTGGTTTGCTATTGCTGTGATCTCATGTGAGTGTCAGGTTGATCCTGCCCTTGCGCCAGTAAACACCATCAAAGAAAAGAGGGAGAAGAAGTTATTATGTTTAAAGATTATGAGGGCACGTGAATTTAAAAATAATAATAATAATAATGACGTACACAGATAAATCATTTATAATAAATACTGCAATATTCCATAAAAAATAAGAATGATCAAATTTGATTTCATGGTGCCTTTAATGCTACTTGCAAAACTACCCATGAATAACAGAGGGCAGCATTACACAACACACAAGCTTTGAGTTTGAGGTGCAGCTCATTGTCCAGTATAGCACATCTGTGTCCTTCACCCATGTGAGTTCCTCTGCCTTAATGTTTTTTCTGGCAGCAGTTGCCAGGCCAGCAGCAGCCATGATGCGGAAATGATAATGGACAGTGGTCAGAATGGTAGTAGCTGTCAGACTTGTTTAGAGAAATGTCTATCCCCTTCCTATTTCTTTTTCTTCCAACCACTAAGTTTGTGTTCTGCTAAAAGCATGAACATTAGGCTACGTCTGCTATGGGGTGTTATGGACTGTTTTGTTCATTCAGCATGTTCTCCAGGGAAAGATAATCCAACATCAGTGAAAGCAGAGAGAGGTTTATTCATTGAGACTATTCACTGAGATGGCAAGCAATGAAAAATCTAATATACATATTGAGAGAGTTAAAATATTAATTGAGATTTTTGTCAGATAATATTATTATTCAAAATTAAAAAATGCGTCATGTTCATGCATTTCGCTAACCGTGCCATTTCGCCTGATTAAAGAGTATATAAGCACTAGAGAAGATATAAGAATGTATAAGAACTGGACAGAGAGAGAGAAAGGCAGAAAGATGTGTGAATGAGCGGTAGAGTCCGAGCGCCAGGGTGACGCAGGCGGCCGCAAGAGAGGGCTTATAAAATGTGAATCATCTTGCACCCTGTTTTTAGCCAAACCATGAAAATGTTGGAATGAAAGGGCACTTAATTTAGACTCCTCTTTTTTAACTTTCCTGTGGCTCACAATTCATGCATGGCAGCAAGTAGACCGGATTTTGGGAGAGAAGGCAATGGGAACAGTTCGGCCAGGGGGAGGCACCTTACCCAGCACTCAACTCTGGAGCCTATTAGTGTGCCCACGAAGCTGCCATCTTCAATTTACTGCTACAGAAGAGGTGAGGATAGGAGAGGAGAGAAGTGGCGATGGCAGTGATGCTTGCTGACAAAGATCTGTTGAAACAGAAAACATAGTGTTGCTGCATTTGCTTACATGACTGAACTAATGTTTCCAAAAGGGACAAATAAAGAGTGTGAACTGAACTGAACTTGAACTGAACTGAACTTCATCTATGCTAGTGATTTTTTATATAATGCATCAGATGAACATTTCCCTGGTTCACAAAGGCTTGTGCACTCAACATTCAGCATTATTTAACATTTGTGGGTTGTTGATTCACCAAGCGTATTTCAGAAAGAAAAGAAATCTGCATCTTATTTACTAAGCGTTAGCAATCCAGTTTAACAAGGTATAGCTGGGGTAAAAATCTTAACTAATAGATATCACCAGACCTTCCCTATTTGATGATTCAAAGTACTTCAAGAGAGCTGTTTTGTATCACAAGTTTTCTGAAATGTTATGTTTAAATTGAGTTGAGGCATTTTCTCAAATTTCAAAATTGACAAGTGCCTAGAAAATGCTTGTAGTGCCTTATGTGGTTGTTATTCGTGTCATGATACTGTATATTGTTATATCAATATATCACAATATAAAAATACAACAATATGTATCAGTGATGTGAACTATATGTAACACAATATAGAGTTTTATCCAAGACTCAGCTTACTGTATTTATAAGGTATAGTTCACCCAAACATGAAAATCCTGTCATTATGTGCTCATTTGCCCGTGCTGGTCATAATTACATATTTTGGTTCTTAAAAGCATCTTAAAAGCATCTCCATTGACAGCCATTTAGAATTAACTGTGTATTCTGTCTAAAGCGTTTCTTAAGAAAAATATATACAGTATTACAAATGTTGCTCTCTTATATTATTCTATTATACAATATTATAAAACGGTTAGGTCCTGTCCTTGATTCTGATTGGTCAATTATTCATGATAAAACACAGCTATGACCGTTTCACCCAATGCTTCTGTGTATCACTACACAACACCCTTAGTAACCTTGTTCACAACAATTGAGTCTTTTCAATATAAAAGTCTTCACTACTGACTGACACTCACAAAAACAGTTTTTGCCGCCATCTAATGGTGTAATAATTTAACTTCTGTTGCTGTTCATGGTCAGGGACTGTTTTTTTCCCGGCGGAAGGAAAGCTTTTAGTGATTTAACTTAATGAAAGTTGCATTGATAGATATTTTCTGGCTTTAATATTTGTATTGTGTGGTAACTTTTATAAAAGCAATAAGGTTTACTTATACTTATACTTATATTAGATAAGAGGTTCACAACCTCCAAGGCCCTCCATTGGATTAGGATTTTTAAAAATATTTATTTACTCAGTTTCTACCTGATAAAAATATTTTAGGGAAAAAAATGTATATTCCATATCAAATAGCCCACGTTAAGTTTTACAATTGTATTAATTTCCATGACTTTTCCAAGTAAGAAATTAACTTATATTTGTCCCTGTCTGTTGCCTTTGACGTCAGAGCTCAGGATATTCACTATTGTAATTAGCCAATTGGTATTGTCATGACATAATTTTCCTGCAGCTCCAGAGTGAGTCACAATGCATTTCTGACTTGAGTGATTGGCTCAAAAGAATACTTTTTTGGTATGAACAAAGTGTTTTGCTTTACATGAAAATGTAGAGTCTTTCCAGTCTGATTTCTGATAGCCGAAGTCCTCCAGTGCATTAGTTTACGTCTAGTGGTAGTACACTGCATCTAGCACTGCTGTGAGTGCTTCCTTTATTTCATTCTCTTCTTGCTCATTCCAAGGGAAAGCTTGTTGACAAATTAAGACGTGTCATTTCAATTTAAGGCACGCTGCACAACTGCAGCGATCTTTCCTTGCGCACATAGTAACACACATACGCATACTCTCAGTGTATAATAAGCACTGTAACAGTGTGGTTTGCATTTCCCCATGTGCAATCGTGGAGAAGCCACATGAAAAGGCCTTGGTATTAAAGGACAAGTCTTGGTTGGGAGGGATTCTGTCATGCAACAAGAGTGTGTTTTTCACTTTTTTCCCTCCGTTTTGGAGAAATTCATCCACCCCATTAGACAGGGTAACCGCACATGAGTCCTGCTTAAATGGCCCTCGCCACAGATTGCGAAAGGGAAGAGTATGGCGCTTTAGATTGTCCGACACTTTCATTAAGGCTTAATTAGACATGACACATCTTTTTGATTATAGGAGAAACATCTGTTTACATGTGTGTATATGTGTTCACAGGCTTGTAATCAACGATTTAAGCCAAATGAATGATACATGTCATGTAAAGGAATAGTTTGCCCAAAAATGACAATTTCATCTTGTCTTTCAAAAACTGTACGACACTAGAGGAGGTATTTATAGAATGATAGTAGTTAACCCCACCGGGGTTACTCTAGTTACTCTTTTCCATTTAATTAAAGTAAATGTGACCACTGCTGTCAACACTCTTAAAAATAAAGATTCTTTATAGACCTTATTTTCCAGAGAAACATGCGCGCCGCCATCTTTAGAATATTGTCTTTGAACTTCCGTTTTCGCGGTAGACCTGTATATTTCTATGGCATCGCTGTTGAAGAATAATTAGCTGGTGAAGTGGATTTACGTGTTGTAGAGTTAACAAAAGTTATCATGAGCATTGTAATGTTTAAAGCGGGTGTCTTAACAAATGTCAGAAGAACGGGAAGATTTTAAAATGAGCAGTTCATTCATAAATACATAAGATCGCTGTGGAAATACAAGCCAGAAGTCAAAAGACAATGAGCGCAGCGCTGAAAAGGGGCGGGGCTACATAAGGTCTATGACATCTGTGATTCCATGAAGAATCTTTCCATTGCATAAAACGTTCTTTATAGTGGAAAAAAAGGTTCTTTAGATGATTAAAATGTTCATCAAACCAAGACAAAATGGTCCTTTCGAGAACTGATGACCGAAAATGGTTCTTTTTAAGTCATCGCTGTGAAGGGTAAAGGCAAGATATTTGGTGAATAATTATTTACCTTGGTCTATTTCTCACACAAAGCTATATAATAAATGGCTTCAGGAGACTTGGAATATAATGCACAAGTTGTAAGGTCCACTTTTATGATGCTTTAATAGACCATTTTTGTCCAATTTGGACCCCATCTGCTTTCAAAGGAAGTACAGGAGGGTGAGTAAATGATATAATTTTTAATCGTAAAGTTGCTTTGGATTAAAGCACAAGTTAAATGACAAATTATAGCCATCTTTCCCTTTGACAACTATTGTTTATCCACTGATGGCTTCATTCAGCTATCCATCCATCTGGCCAGGCATTTATCACCTGCTGTCTGTCTTTCTTCAGACAAGACAGAAGTGCATGAAGACAAGAAGAGGCCATTATTACAGAGAATCCCAGAATAGACATCTTTTTATTATAAGCCTGTCCAGTGCTAGTGGTAAAGAAAAATTACAGGGAGTTCCTCTAACACATAAAAAAGGTTGCTGCGCTGAAACCAGGAACCTCAATAAAGGTTGCATTAGAAAATCTTTAGTTTCCACTCTCCCCAAATTTTTGAGAAATCACTTCATTTCTGCCCTCTTTTTCATGTGCTTTGTTTTATGTTGAGTTACAGCAGACTGTTTTGTGGCTTCTCTCCCAAGCCTGTGGAAAGAAAATACGCTCACTTGTGGCTTATTGGGATGCCACTCCTGAGACTAACATCTGCTTAGAGGAAGATGTTGAAAGGGAGAGGGGTACGGCATAAAAAACCTGCTAATCTTGTGCTCAAATTTTCAGATTCATGTCATGTGTTGAGTTAAAAGACAAAAACAGCCTTTCTGGCTTTTGGTGAATACAGATCACTGGGCCTTTAGATCTTTAGATTCCTTCATGATTCATTTGATGTTTTTGTGACAGACAAGTGCACATCAAAGATGAGTGGCTAGAAAATGTGTCCATAAACAGTGATTCACACCAGATTCTTGATTGCACGTTTAGTCACATCCTTAAACGCACATATGTCACAACGAATAATGGACAACAGATGGAAGAAGGCAGATGAAACAAAAAACAAAAATATTATGATAAGTTTTATACAGTAGTTACCTGATCATCTTCCTAGTTTACATATAATAAAACATTCCCAGAAATTACATCGGTAACACTTCCATCATTACAGGTGACTATGTAGGAAGTAATGCAGGACAAATGAGTTTTACAACATTAACACTTTAGCTACTAATATTAACTAATATTGAAACAAGATTAAAGGGTTAGTTCACCCAAAAATTCAAATTATGTCATTAATGACTCACCCTCATGTCGTTCCAAACCCGTAAGACCTCCGTTCATCTTCGGAACACAGTTTAAGATATTTTAGATTTAGTCCGAGAGCTTTCTGTCCCTCCATTGAAAATGTTTGTACGGTATACTGTCCATGTCCAGAAAGGTAATAAAAACATCATCAAAGTAGTCCATGTGACATCAGTGGGTTAGTTAGAATTTGTTGAAGCATCGAAAATACATTTTGGTCCAAAAATAACAAAAACTACGACTTTATTCAGCACTGTCTTCTCTTCCGGGTCTGTTGTCAATCCACGTTCACGAGTCCGCAGTGACGCTGCTTGAGACAGCGGTTGCTGCTGTGTAGGAGCTTCTTCCATCGCTCTTAGTTGTTCGTCAGTGTATTCGGGTTCAAATAAATATGGCTGAGCAAAAAAATGCAAGTCTTCCTCTGTGTCGAAATCCTTAGACGTTTACGAAGGTTGTTTTGTTTACAGCGTGCGTCTCCCTCAGACTGTAAACGAAGCTTGGGCGCACCAGATAACACGTCAGCAGCGTCACTGCGGAGACGTGAACGCGGATTGACAACAGACCCGGAAGAGAAGACAATGCTGAATAAAGTCATAGTTTTTGTTATTTTTGGACCAAAATGTATTTTCGATGCTTCAACAAATTCTAACTAACCCACACAGCAGGAGACTCTTATGCGGATCCGCATTCATGTCGCCAAACCCGTGTGACTGTCACATTCGTTTTGGCGCCGCCCAGAGGATCAGCTCCGCCTCCGGGCGGCGCCGTAAATTCTACTGTCAATCAGCGAATCCTGAGCGGACCCATGTCAGACGCGCACGCACCATACTGTAATGGTTGGATCAATTTGCAGGTCCCAAACGGACCCGCCGCGGAGGTAAGGTTTTAATCACGGATGCGGAGCGCATGCAGCGTGGAGCCACGGCAGGTCCGCGATCCGCCTTTGTTGCGGATCCATCACTGCGTGCAAGTAGACGCCAATACGGGTCCGTTCGCGGATACGTTCCGGAAGCCGCGATACCTCCGCGGCCGAACTAACCCTTTAACTAGCCTAATCAGTAAGTAATAGCAAAGACTTTAGATATAAAAACACGGTGCACTCACTACTATGAACAGGAGAAAGTGCAACGCGCGATATGGAGGAATAAGTCCCGCCTTCTAAATAAAAGAGCAGCTGCTGTTAAAAGCTCCGGTTGCTATTTGAAATAGTGTTCTGATACGCCAAAGTCCCTTTAAGGCAAATCATTTCATCTTTGAAATGCCTCTCCGGCAGCTATTTCAGTCATGCAAGTGCAGCTCCTATCTCTATCAATGGGGAAACATAACATTTTCCAAAGCTGCTCACCAAGCTTACGATTAAATTTCACATTTGAAATCACCAATGAAATCTGATAACCGTCTCATAAATTTTATTTCTAGACATTCAAATCGTGACAAAAAAAATGGCGTGACAAAAAAAAAAAAAATTCAGGCTGGACCAGCCAATGCGCATGTGCAGACATGAGTGCATGTCTTAGAACACTGAGGCTGCATCCAAAATCACATACTATAGTAGGCGAAAAACAGAATGTCAAAAAAGAAGTGTCCAAATTCACAGTACTCATAAATGAGTAGGCAAAAAGTACCCGGATGGCCTACAACTTCCGGTTAGATTCTGAAGTGTGCATACGATGGACACTTTACTATCCCATGAGACCACTGAAGAGGATTTGCAAATGGCAGTGACGCGAAGCAACTGACGCTGGTAGGTCACATGAACAATAACAATATGGTGGATGTAGTACGTCCAATTTTCATTCATACTACCCATATTCATACTATATAGAGCATACTTTTTTAGCAGTCGCAAAGTAATTAGTAATTTAAAATAAGTACCTACTCAAGAGAGTCTGCAATTTTGGACACAGCCTGGCTTTTTCTATATGAACCGGAGCTTCTATATCAACAGCAGCTGCAGTGACACAATGACTTTATCAATTGGCGATTGGCTTTTTTATTTAGAAGGTGGGACTTATTCCGCCATATTGAGCGTTGCACTTTTTCCCATTCATAGTAATATGAATGCATCTTCTTTGTATATCTAAAGTCTTTGGAGATGCGCACTTATGACAGCGCATGCGCGTTGGCTGGTGAAATGACTTGCCTTAAAGGGACATTAATAATAGCAAATTTAGGACTGAGATAGTTCCTTATTAGGTGATCAATAATTAATAAAGATATACAACAACAATTATGAAATGAGATTAGCCTCATTAAAGGATTAGTTCACTTTCAAAAGAAAATTACCACCAAGCTTTACTCACCCTCAAGCCATATATGACTTTCTTCTTTCTGATGAACACAATCGAAGATATATTAATAAATATCCTGACATAGTGAACAGGGGTCATGAGTATGAGATAAAGAAAGTGCATCCATCCATCATAAACACACTCCACATGGCTTCAGAGGGTTAATAAAGGCCTTCTGAAACGAAGCGATGCGTTTGTGTAAAAAAAAATATCAATTTTTAACAAGTTATGAAGTAAAATATCTAGCTTTGCTCTATGTTTGCTAGATATTTAGCCAGACTGCCTTCTGTATTCAAGTTACGAAAAAAGTGTAAACTGCCGTCGCGTCAGTTGAATAGGGAAGGCATAGTCCGTAGCGTAAGCTTTTTGAACTGCGAGAGTTTTACACTTTCTTCGTAAGGTGAATACAGAAGGCGGTCAGGCACAAGCTAGATATTTTACTTCATAACTTAAATATGGATATTTTTTATACACAAATGCATTACTTCTCTTCAGAAGGACTTTATTAACCCCCCGAAGCTGTGTGGAGTATGTTTATGATGCATGGATGTGGATGGAGGCACTTTCTTCAGCTCATACTTGTTGATCCTCAATCACTGCCATTTTAAAGCTCGGATGCATAAGGAAATTTATTAATATTTCTCTGACTGTGTTCATCAGAAAGAAGAAAGTCATATACACCTAGGATGGCTTGAGGGTGAATAAAGCTTAGGGTAATTTTCATTTGAAAGTGAACTAATCCTTTAAGAAATATTAACTATGACAAATTATAAAGAATCACCTTTCAGTATTCACAACTTTATATGAGCAATTTTGTCTGAACATGGTCATAAAATGCATCACTTATTACTCAATTGTCACGCAGTCACACTTCAAGAGCTACTAGTGATCTGGAACATTATTTTAAAGTGAAAAAAATACTTTAAAATAATGGTATTTGAATGGAAGTACTACTTCCTGCATTGTTACCTATTAATGACGGACCATTATTCTAAAGTGTAACCATGAAATTTCATATTTGAACCACACACAGACTTTACTCAGTACTCCACCCTGTTTGTGGCCTTAAACCATTACAAAAGACTGCAGAACTATGTTCTGATTGACTGCAAAGTAGAAACTTCCCACTAATATCGGCATGTGGGGAAAGCGAGCAGTCTGGCGGTGACGCTGGGCATTGTGGGCCACTCCCTACATGCTGCTAATTGGTGTAATCACTGCAGTAATGAAGTATGGCGGTTTCTCCAAGTGTGATTACAGGTCGTCAGCTCACAGAGGAAATGAGGGGTTGGGGAGCTGTGGAATTCTCTGTTATATGGGTGTTGGTGCTCGTTTACGGGATGTACGCATGAGGCGTGTGCTGTTGTTTTGACGTTGTCGTCTGACGGCTGGCTGGTGTCAGGCATTTGCCAGGGAAGTAAACAACTCACCCTGTATGGGCACAGGCAGCCTTTGATATTCACGAACTTCCTTATTGACCCTTATCAGGATTTGGAAATTCTTCACTTCTGACAGGACAATGTGGCGAGAGTGTGTGCTTGTGCAGTCCGACAACACAGCATGTGATGTGACATACGCAGCTGAACAAAGTATGTGTGTCAACTATTTCCCACAAAGATAACATTTATGATCTGACATAGTTCAGTGAGATTTGAAAGCTTTGAAAAATAAGGTGGTAATAAACTTAACACAACCGAGTATTAAAAATCACATTAAAATATAAGACGTTTTTTCATAATAAAAACTTTCTTTATAAAAGAAATATGAATGTTGGAAATTTATAATGGTTTGTCATTTAACAAATATATTCAGCATTACAAAGACCACTTCTACAGCTATAGTTCACCAAAAAATAAAAATTCTGTTCTCACACACAACATAAAATACACACTTATAAGAAAAGGTTTTATATAGAACCTTTAAAGGATTAGTTCACTTTCAAATTAAAATTTCCTGATAATTTACTCACCCCCATGTCATTCAAGATGTTCATGTCTTTCTTTCTTCAGTTTTTGATGAAAACATTACAGGATTTTTCTTCGACTTCAATGGCCTCCAAACGGTTGAAGGTCAAAATTAATTTCATTGCAGCTTCAAAGCGTTCTACACGATCCCAGATGAGGAATAAGGGTCTTATCAAGAGAAACCATCACTCATTTTCTAAATTTTTTTTTTAATTTTATACATTTTAACCATAAACGCTCATCTTGAACTAGCTCTCTTCTTCTTCTTCTTCTTCTTCTTCTTCTTCTCTATTAGAATTCTGGCAGTGTAGACACAGTGCCCTCCTCAGGTCAAAGTTTGAACTAAATTGTTATATACAATATGCTAGTGCAAGTATATAACAGTTAGTTCAAACTTTGACCTGTGGAGGGCAGTAATACACTTAGCAGTGTCTACACTGCCGGAATTCAAATAGAGAAGAAGAAGAAGAAGAAGAAGAAGAAGAAGAGAGCTAGTTCAAGATGAGCATTTATGGTTAAAATGTATTAAATTTTAATTTTTTTTTAGAAAATTAGTGATGGTTTCTCTAGATAAGACCCTTATTCCTCGTCTGGGATCGTGTAGAACCCTTTGAAGCTGCAATGGCACAAATTTTGACCTTCAACCGTTTGGGCTTCATTGAAGTCCACTATATGGAGAAAAATACAGGAATGTTTTCATCAAAAACCTTAATTTCTTTTCGACTGAAGAAAGAAAGACATGAACATCTTGGATGACATGGGGGAGAGTAAATTATCAGGAAATTTTAATTTGAAAGTAAACTAATCCTTTAAGGATTCTGTCAGGTACTTCATATAAACAATATACTTTTAGGGGTTCCCATCATGGGATCATTTTATGGATTTAATTTTAATTAATCAATTTTATTTAATTTTTTATTTTGATTAAATTTTATGAATTAAACAGCTCATAAACATACTTAATCACTAGAAAAACTTGAAATAACCCATAAAACATGCAAGTATTATGCAGTCATTTAATACATTTCTCTTTATATAGAAGCTTTTTGGCATAAAAGTTAAATTGAGTCAAGAATAGAGAACCTTTAACCTTTTTATGAGATATTTTGAAGAATGATGCTAACTAAACCGTTTTGGTTACCATTGACTTCCACTATATGGACAAAAAAACAAACACTGATATTTCTCAAAATATCTTCTTTTATGTTCTTCTGAATAAAGAAAGTCATGCTGGTTTGGAATTAAATGAGGGTAAATAAATTGTTTTCATGAGAATTTTTGAATTTATCTCTTAAACCTTTACATATTTTGCCCCAGTCCTGAATGTGTCTCCATATGGTTTCCTGGCAGGGCACAAATCACTCTGAATTCAGTCTCAATGCTATTTCTAGTTTAGAAGCAATGGTCGTACTTTCCATGAAATCAGTTTTCGTTTTTTTTTTTTTTACTTTCCTATAATATGGTGTCTTCAGCATAGTTTATTTTCCCTGCCTCTCCCAGGGAATCCTGAATCACGTTTGGTGTAATAATGATAAACTTGGTCTCATTCTACAGACCCGAACACAAACAGACATTGAGGACAGCTCACTGTCAATGTTTTTACATGTATATGATGAATGAAAAAGGACATTCATCATCAAAGTCCAGAAAAAGATATTTCTGGAGAATAACTTTCCCTCATCTGAAAAGTTGGAAAAGGGGTCATTTTTTCGAGGTTGTTTAACGTGGTTAACCTGTCCTCTGGAGAAACTAATCGTCCTACCTTCTCTGCTAACCACTTTTCGGCCTATCTTGAGAATACAGACTATAGAGGGATGAAAGATGAGCACAAAGTGATTTATAGTCACACATGTTACTACAGTGGAACGGTCAACTCGAGCATACCTTTTTTTTTTTTTTGAGCAAAATGTCCTCCTTTGCTTATCTCTGTAAGGTTTGTAATACCTTGAATAGATTTTGAAAAACGTTGAATACACATCACATGTTTAAAGTATAGAGTCTCAGAGAAATTTGTCTTCTGTGATCTCCTACAGTGACACTTTTCCATGGGTCAATATTAACCTGTATGGTAATTATAACCCTCTGAACACTGCCAACCCAGCAGCCTCACTGTCAACAGCTAGTGTTATGTGTTTTCATTTAGATTACAAGATCAAACGAGAGTTCATTTTGCCATAAATATTTACCTCTACTACTTATAGCAAAAGCCAATTTTTTAGAGCAATAATTTGGTATGTCCCTTTCTGAGTGTTTATATATACAGTTCTATTGATTCTGATCATTTAAATTCAATGAAATGACTTTTCCCAGTAATCCCTCTGCGTGTCTGGCTGTTGCAGACTTGTATTGAAACTGTGCAGTTCTCTGCCTTGTCAATCAATGGGTAAAAAGCAGTTAAATCTCTCTGTTAGCCATACATGTAATTATAGCTTGCCAAAATGTTACTAAATATGCCCTCGCTGGCTTTCTGGTTTTGTTTTTTCCTCCCCTTTCGCCTTTTGAAGGAGTTCTAATTGGTGGAGACAGTGTGTCAGGATTAGAGGCTGGGAGTTTTAAACCCCAACACCCCCCGAAACCACACACACCCCCTCCTGTTCCCTGCTTGGAGCTGTACTACAGGCTCTGTGAGGGACATACAGGGCTGTGTGCTCGCTGTGGCCGGCCTCTCAGCACCTCTCCTCTGATTCTGCTCTGCACCTCCAAACCTAATTCTCCACAAAGGCCACAGTCAATATACCGCTACACATGACTCAACGGGCATTTCGGGGGATTGTTGTTTATTTTCAAGTTTGACAGTTGTTGATTTACTCAGGACCTGGGACAAGCAAATACCTTGATCAAGCAGTGATGATTAACACAACCAAATCTTAAAATGCATACAATCACAATGGTGGGATGCAGGACTGGGGCAGGCAGGCCAACAAAATCTCTTGGCAATTCATAGCTATTTTATGGCAAATTGGTGGCTAGTTTGTATGAATTTGTACAATCTCATTCATATGTTTTTGTAGAATCTGCTTACGCCCCAGTTTACATTTAAGTGTAAGGTTAGGGGTGGACCTTTATGCCTTTTTCTAAAAGTCATACATATATGAATTCATGTAAAATTGCCACATCATAAAATCGTTACGTTTTCCTGTGAGATCGGGTTTGGCAGGCCCTGGGTTCTGGGACAGGTGTATGAGAGCAATCAATCAGACTCTTTCATCACCTCCTCCTGCTGGACTTGTTGCCTCATTTGGGGTGCGAGGAAGTTATTCTGCCTTCCTGTACACAGAGCTGCTGCTGTCCATCCATCTCTGAGTGAGCCAAGTCAGAAAATCACAGATCACTTGAGGTGTCTAGTGACTTAGTGAGAAGAAAAGTTCATTTGTTAATGAGTTAGTCCCTCAGTTAGTAAAAACAAATGAATTATGCGTACAATAATGTTCTTACAATAGAAGTCCTTGGGGTTGGATGCACTGAAGGGTTTAAAAGCACTAGTATAAGCTATGTGATTTGAAACTAAGTTCCACATCCATGTTTGTCACCGCAGCCTTCGAAAAATTGTTGTGTGAATGTTAATTGCACTTCAAGAAAGCTCCCAAACTCTCTGCTAGTGATTATCCTGAGCTGGGACATCAAAGACAGCATGAAAAATATATGTCCATTGCTTTGTATTGCTACAAATCAGTAATATGTGTTTTGTGTCATTTAGTGAACTTTTGACAGCTCCAGGGCTTTTGTTAAAGGGATAGTTCACCCAAAAATGAAAACTAGGGCATCCAAGATGTAGGTGACTTTGTTTCTTCAGTAGAACACAAATGATGATTTTTAACTCCAACCGTTGCGGTCTGTCCGTATAATGCATGTCAATTGGAACACATCTATAAGAGTCAAAAAAACATGCACAGACAAATCCAAATTAAACCCTGCGGCTCGTGACGACACATTGATGTCCTAAGACACGAAACGATTGGATTATGCGAGATATCGAACAGTATTTATATAATTTTTTACCTCTAATACACCACTATGTCCAACTGCCTTGAGTGTGCGCATGGCATCCGGTGCATGAGGTGTTACGCGCTCTGGCGTAGTTTAAACATGGTGCCTGTAGTACAACAGTTGTTATACAAATGGAAGTAAACCACTAAAAAACATGGTTTTATTACATCAAAACTTCATTTTATTTTGTTACTTTTCTTAAGGGCAGCTTTACAAATAAAAAGGACACATACAAAGATCTTGTTCACATACCTCAGTTGGATGTGGAAAAACCATAGGAACAGCTGATGGTTTAAGTCATACTTGATCCTCTCCTGGGTATGTAAAATCATCAGGGGAAAAATGATTGCTGCAGACCCTCAACAACCCCCAGCAATCAACCATAACTTCAGGTGAGCAGGCTCAGAAATTGGGAATACGTGGAAAGTCACCACTCCCGAATGAGTTCGCGTGAGAGAACATAATCTTTTAGTTTTAAGTCGGTTTGAACAATCCAGATAAGCGCAAGTAAGTACCACTTTTGATTAACCATCGTACCTACAATGTTTGTGCACTGTGTAAACAATGAGTGACGTATACGCGCGAAAGATCACTTCTGGCGCCAGAGTGCATACACACCTCACGCACCGGATGCCGTGCACGTGCTCAAGGCAGTTGGACATAGGGGTGTATTAGAGGTAAAAAAAATGATATAAATACTGTTTGGTTTCTCGCACAAACTGATCGTTTCATATCTTAGGACATCAATGTGTCGTCACGAGCCGCATGGTTTAATTTGGATTTGTCTGTGCATGTTTTTTTTTACTCTTATAGATGAAGTTCCCACTGACATGCATTATACGACTGACAGACTGCAACAGTTGGAGTTAAAAGTCATCATTTGTGTTCTACTGAAGAAACAAAGTCACCTACATCTTGGATGCGCTGGGAGTAAGCAGATAAACATCAAATTTTCATTTTTGGATGAACTATCCCTTTAAAACTACAACTGAAAATGACAACTCTCTGGATAGTTTATTGAACATACAGTGGGTACGGAAAGTATTCAGACCCCCTTAAATTTTTCACTCTTTGTTATATTGCAGCCATTTGCTAAAATCATTTAAGTTCATTTTTTTCCTCATTAATGTACACACAGCACCCCATATTGACAGAAAAACACAGAATTGTTGACATTTTTGCAGATTTATTAAAAAAGAAAAACTGAAATATCACATGGTTCCTGAGTATTCAGACCCTTTGCTCAGTATTTAGTAGAAGCACCCTTTTGATCTAATACAGCCATGAGTCTTTTTGGGAAAGATGCAACAAGTTTTTCACACCTGGATTTGGGGATCCTCTGCCATTCCTCCTTGCAGATCCTCTCCAGTTCTGTCAGGTTGGATGGTAAACGTTGGTGGACAGACATTTTTAGGTCTCTCCAGAGATGCTCAATTGGGTTTAAGTCAGGGCTCTGGCTGGGCCATTCAAGAACAGTCACAGAGTTGCAGTGAAGCCATTCCTTCGTTATTTTAGCTGTGTGCTTAGGGTCATTGTCTTGTTGGAAGGTAAACCTGAGCAAGGTCCTGAGCACTCTGGAGAAGGTTTTCGTCCAGGATATCCCTGTACTTGGCCGCATTCATCGTTCCCTCGATTGCAACCAGTCGTCCTGTCCCTGCAGCTGAAAAACACCCCCACAGCATGATGCTGCCACCACCATGCTTCACTGTTGGGACTATATTGGACAGGTGATGAGCAGTGCCTGGTTTTCTCCACACATATCGCTTAGAATTAAGGCCAAAAAGTTCTATTTTGGTCTCATCAGACCAGAGAATCTTTTTTCTCACCATCTTGGCAAACTCCATGTGGGCTTTCATATGTCTTGCACTGAGGAGAGGCTTCCGTCAGGCCACTCTGTCATAAAGCCCCGACTGGTGGAGGGCTGCAGTGATGGTTGACTTTCTACAACTTTCTCCCATCTCCCGACTGCATCTCTGGAGCTCAGCCAGAGTGATCTTTGGGTTCTTCTTTACCTCTCTCACCAAGGCTCTTCTCCCCCGATAGCTCAGTTTGGCCGGACGTCCAGCTCTAGGAAGGGTTCTGGTCATCCCAAACGTCTTCCATTTAAGGATTATGGAGGCCACTGTGCTCTTAGGAACCTTAAGTGCAGCAGAAATTTTTTTGTAACCTTGGCCAGATCTGTGCCTTGCCACAATTCTGTCTCTGAGCTCTTCAGGCAGTTCCTTTGACCTCATGATTCTCATTTTCTCTGACATGCACTGTGAGCTGTAAGGTCTTAGACAGGTGTGTGGCTTTCCTAATCAAGTCCAATCAGTATAATCAAACACAGCTGGACTCAAATGAAGGTGTAGAACCATCTCAAGGATGATCAGAAGAAATGGACAGCACCTGAGTTAAATATATGAGTGTCACAGCAAAGGGTCTGAATACTTATGACCATGTGATATTTCAGTTTTTCTTTTTTAATAAATCTGCAAAAATGTCAACAATTCTGTGTTTTTCTGTCAAATGGGGTGCTGTGTGTACATTAATGAGGAAAAAAGTGAACTTAAATGATTTTAGCAAATGGCTGCAATATAACAAAGACTGAAAAATTTAAGGGGGTCTGAATACTTTCCGTACCCACTGTATTATTAATGCAAATGGAATGTACACAGGTTTGTTCTTGGTGGATCTACTATTATACGCTTATGCTGCAGCTCCTGCTGAATTCTCAGAGCATAAAATTAATGGAAACATGCTGCTGCTAGAGAGATGGAGACCCCCGTAGCAGGTGGTGCTGGGGAGGTGGAGTATGAATTTGCATAACGTGCATAGTTAGTGTATTCATTTGGATGTGTTGTGTTATAAAGGGAATATATATAATAATGCGCCCTGCCACAACGCAAAAATGGTTCAAGAATGGTTTGAGGAGCACAACAACGAGTTTGAGGTTTTGACTTGGCCTCTAAATTCCCCAGATCTCAATCGCATCTGTGGGATGTTCTGAACAAACAAGTCCGATCCATGGAGGCCCCATGTTTAATGTTTATGGTTATACTTTCAGTACAGTGTGACAGTTTTATATTTTAAACATCTTCTCATGGTTCTAGGCCATATGTTCTATAGATTTCCATTGTAAGAATGCCATTGTATTTTTCCTTTGTTTTCATAACCTGAGGGATGAATTCTTTTTTTAGCCACAGATGCTGTCAACAGAGCTAAAATTGCATTGAAGTCATGATATTCCCGTAAAATCACATATAAATAATGTTATTATCAAAGCATCAGAAAAAGAAAATAACTGACTCGGCAGACTTATGAAGTGTCGCTTTAGGCGAACTCTGTGGCCTTTTTGACAAATGGCACTGCAAAATACTCTCCATTAGCAAGCAAATTCACTCACTGACTGTTTGTTTAGGTCCATTTTAAATTAAATTCAATGAAACAATATGAACAATCAGCAAAATCTCTGGGAGCCAGCTAAAGCAATTATGTGCTCAACACAATAAACACATGAACAATGAATGAGTGTGTTTGGAGTCTCGGGAGTGTAAATATCACTCCCCTCGTGCCCGTTGCTCTGCTGGACAGACCCCCTGATGGGCTACTGGAGCCGTCTGTACTTTTGAGGGTTTACATGGAGTTTCCCATATTAACATCAATCATTATAGTTTAGAATGAGCACCGGCTGAAGCTTTTAAATACTGTCTTTTACACTGTTTGTGACGATTATCCAACCAACATGGCATAACAGAGATCAGACAAACAGCTCTTCTACAATCAAAGTGAATATTCATAAACTTTAAAGCTTTACACACATATAAAGACTAGCCCATAATTTAATACAATTATGCAGCGATCAACCTGTCTTGGTACTGGCAAGAAATAATTGATTCCAGATTCAAAAACACTATACCTCTCCATGACAAATGACCCTCACATGTACACTAGACTGTCTGTAACACACACTAAAATACCTTTAAAATCATATCTATGCTAACTACATTGCCTGAAAACTATTTCTTACTCTGAGTTCTTAGGAAATGGGGGTAAAACTGGTTTGTATTGTGTTTGTGTATGTGTTTTTTTCCTCTTTTGCTTTTTTTTTTCAAAGTAGTGTTGCAATTCAGAGTTCAGTGGAGCAGAGGCTGTGCAAGCTATCAGAAAGGAAGGGCTACGAGAGGCCAGTCCAGCCACAAAGCTGATTGTACTGCTTGCTTGCTCGTGCTCTCTCTCACTCATTCTTTTTCTCTGCCCTCTTCCCTTTATTCTACAGGTTAAACATTTACAGGCAACCTGTCAATAAATGTTCAAGCTGTTTGATAATGTGAACTTGTAGAGGTGATGCAAACCTGTCCATTGAAAGAACTATTGCACAGACACTGAAACTGCATGGGTTGAGATTCAACAGCAGCTTCTTATCAAGTTTCCAAAATTTTTTCACACCTGCCAATGATGAGTGAATTGAGAAAATGTACAGTACCTGAAAATTCTACAAAATCTACATTTTGGAGTTCAGGGAAACCACTGTGGCTCTTTTTTTTCTACATCATAAATGACTTGTGCCAAAATGCAATAAACGCTGCCATTTTAACTTGCGTTTGGATGCCTGGTGTTTGGGAATGCAATCATGTGAGACACTTCTGGGATGTCATTATTTGATAATAACATATTGTCTGCCATATGATGCATGATAGAAACACAAGACGGGATGACTTTACATCAGACTTTACTCAACAGAAGCTTGCTAAGCATATAGACATAACCAAACAAACCCAGAGCATGGACTCGAAAACAGACCTCAATACAAGAACAAAGATGTCTGCTATGCTGATATATGCAATGAAATTAGTCCACTGTTTCATCCAGTTATCCAGTTACTTCCACTGTTGAGGCAGTCACATGAGATTTTTGATGTGCATCGAGGGATTTATTTGGTAAATGTGTTTCCATCATAGTTTATGTGCATGTCTTCTTATTAGATAAAAAAAAAATTAAGTATTGTATATAAGTATTGTGGTATTCTGCCACATTTCTCACTGACACGTCCCATTTCATAAATTTGAGGCTCAAAGAAACTCCCATGCTTCCCAATCGTATTTACAACTTTGTGGTGGTGTTCATATGCATTCAAGTCCTAAATACGATGATCTTTACGACATGACTTGAACGCACCAAGAGGCTCTCCACAAACATCACATCCTTTTGATTTTCCTGGCAAAAACATCCGAGTCACACAAAAAAGGCTTCCAGAGACAACCTAGGAAGTCGGGGAAGGTCTCATTTTTTAAAGGTGCCATCGAATTGAAAATTGAATTTACCTCGGCATAGTTGAATAACAAGAGTTCAGTACATGGAAATGACATACAGTGAGTCTCAAACTCCATTGTTTCCTCCTTCTTATATAAATCTCATTTGTTTAAAAGACCTCTGAAGAACAGGCGAATCTCAACATAATACCGACTGTTACGTAACAGTCGGGGTGTACGCCCCCAATATTTGCATATACCAGCCCATGATCGAGGCATTAGACAAGGGCAGCCAGTATTAACATCTGGATCTGTGCACAGCTGAATCATCAGACTAGGTAAGCAAGCAAGGACAACAGTGAAAAATGGCAGATGGAGCGATAATAACTGACATGATCCGTGATAACATGATATTTTTAGTGATATTTGTAAATTGTCTTTCTAAATGTTTCGTTAGCATGTTGCTGTTAAATGTGGTTAAAGTTACCATTGTTTCTTACTGTATTCAAGGAGACAAGAGCCGTCGCTATTTTCATTTTTAAACACTTGCAGTCTGTATAATTCATAAACACAACTTTATTCTTTATAAATCTCTCCAACAGTGTGTAATGTTAGCTTTAGCCACGGAGCACTATCAAACTCATTCAGAATCAAATGTAAACATCCAAATAAATACCATACTTACGCAATTAGACATGCTGCATGACGAACACTTTGTAAAGATCCATTTTGAGGGTTATATTAGCTGTGTGAACTTTGTTTATGCAATGATAGTGTCGAGAGCTCAGGAGGGGGTGGAGAGCGCAATCAATTAAAGGGGCCGCAGCCTGAATCGGCGCATTTCTAATTATGCCTCAAAATAGGCAGTTAAAAAAATTTAAAAAAAAATCTTTGGGGTATTTTGAGCTGCAACTTCACAGACACATTCAGGGGACACCTTAGACTTATATTACATCTTGTAAAAAAACGTTCAATGGCACCTTTAAGTTTCGTTACTAGTTGTTCACACATTGTCAATAAAAAAACGATTAATACATGAAATTTCTTACATATAGCCCCTTTAAGGGAGCATTCTATTTTATCATTTTGCATTATGGGAATGTTACTTTTGAATGGTCTCTGAATATTTTGCAACAAATGGTAGCATTTACAAAATGTTAGACAAACATACAACTACATTTCTGTGTGAAAATTGTGTCTACACAAATTTCTTATACAGTGTATGATAACGGAAGTGCTTTTTTCATATTTGTAACTGTGATGTCTGTTGTTGGTTTTTTTTAGAAATGTGTCTTAGTCTTAGTTCCTGGTCATATCATGTGATTCCTTGTTCCCCTCATGTGGTCCAGTCATGTGTCATGTTATGGCAGGAACACACCACACCGACGGTCGGCCAGTTTTTGTTCATCAGCCGACTAAGTTTTCTCAGTGTGACCATCTGATCATTCTGATTGGCTGTTCAGCTACTGCCACCTGCTGGTTCGGAAAGGCATTTCATCTCACGCAGGCGCAGAACTGACGTGCTACTTGGCGGTCGGCTGTTTAGCGTTGGTTTGGTATGTCAGGACAACTTTGGACACAGACGCTGCCGACGTGAGCCAACCCCGCAGTCTGCTTTCGTCGGCACTAGTTCGTCGGCTTGGTGTGTTCTGGCCTTTAGGTGTGTTTGACTTCATGCAGCGCTGTGCAGACCGATCAGCATCTGAATTCCTTGAAGCAGCGCATGCCAGTTAGAAATTATTTCCGACTTGAGACAGTGCCAATGGCATGTGATTGTGATGTCTGGCATCAAAGTACCATGAGAGCAATTCCAGAGCAGTCAGACTTAGTGACTTTCTTAGTTACCTTATGCCTGAGATCAATTTCCCAGGGACTTTGGCTCAATATATAGACTATGCCTTACTCCTGAGAGACTCATCATTTACTGTGGGTTTTGCGAACGAGGAGCCCCACAATCCCACAGTATCCACTACACCAGTGTGTGGGCCGCATACACTTCCCCCGAGGTGGCAGCGACCCCTACAGCTCCTCCCAAGGCAGCAGTGTCCACTGGTGAAAACTCTGCCCCCCGTTGTTCCACGATCCAGGCCTGCCACTGCTTCATGGTCCTGGTCCACCATTGCTCCACAGCCCAGGTCCACTACTGCACCATGACCCACTGCTCCATGGGCCTGCTGTGGAGCAGTGGGTCATGGTGCAGTAGTGGACCTGGGCTGCCACGAAGCAGTGGCAGGCCTGGATCGTGGAACAACGGGGCAGAGTTTTCACCAGTGGACACTGCTGCCTTGGGAGGAGCTGTTGGGGTCACTGCCACCTCTGGGGAAGTGTATGCGGCCCACACACTGGTGTAGTGGATATTGTGGGATTGTGGGGCTCCTCGTCCACAAAACCCACAGTAAATGATGAGTCTCTCAGAAGTAAGGCATAGTCTATATGTTGAGCCAAAGTCCCTGGGAAATTTCTCCATGGCCCATGCTTGTCTCTGCTCCATGGCCCAAGTCCACCACTGCACCATGACCCACTGCTCCACAGCCCTGGCCTGCCTCTGCTCCACTGCCCAGGCCTGCCATTGCTCCATGGCCCATGCCCGCCTCTGCTCCACAGCCCAGGTCAGCCATTGTTCCACAATCCTTTTCCTGTTCCCCTTCATGGGCCTGGCCCTCCACCCTGCCCCCTGGACCATCCTCCTCGACTCTTTGTGTATCATTATGTTGTCTGGAGCCACCTTTAGAGGGGGGGATCTGTCATCTCTTTTGATGGTTTTGTTCATGTCTTTTAATTAGAAATTTGTCTTAGTCTTAGTTCCTGGTCATGTCATGTGATTCCCTGTTCCCCTCATGTGGTCCTGTCATGAGCTTCCCCTGTTCATATGTCATGTTGATTGGTTCCTTTGTTTCATGTGTCATGTTCCCATTGGTTGTTCGCTGTTCTCTGTTCATGTATTTAAAAGGCTTGTTCGACTTGAAGCAGCACTGCACAGACCAATCAGTGTATGACGTCAAAGTACAGGAAGAGTTATACACTGATCAGTCTGTACAGCACTGTTTCAAGTCGAACAAGCCTAAACCCTCTTGGTTGTCATGTCTATTGGTCGGATATTATAGTAAGTTGCTGTTATGCTGTTTCCATGCTTCTGTGTTCCATGTGTCAGGCCATTGTTTATTGTCAAGTTCGTAGTGTGTTAGTTCATTTTGTTTCATGTCAAGATGAGTTTATGTTTTGTTTCACGGCTTTGGATCTTCACTATTGTAAATAAACTGCACTTGAGTTCTCTTCACCATCGTATTTGCTCCATGTCCATGTCATCACTTTTTTGGCTTACATTGTCTTGTTTTGATGATTTTTAGGTGGGAAAAAAACTTTAGGTAGCTCACGTAATTATACAATAATGTTTTATAATGCTTTAATATTGTTACCAGCAAACTGGCACATAATTATTTATATTATATATATTATTTACTCACTAAAGCCATTTTTTTACTCACATTTAGCTCTTAGCTTACCACGTATCTATCTAATGTTATTCCAGTCATTAGTTTGGTTATTTTTAAATGGTGTGAGAAACTCATTGGATTGTTAGAGTCTAGAGATGGGTTAATGTGCCTTGTGCCAGCAACACACCAGCAGCCACAGCTGGGTTAGATGGAGGCTGTTTCTTTCCTACACAGCTGTGCACTGAACTGACCAGGGCGCCCATCGCATTTGCCCTTTAAAAACCGCACTGGACCAAATCTCTCTCTCTCTCTCTCTCCCTCTCTCTGTCTTGCATACCCACTTGACAAACATACAGTTTCTCTGCCAGTCTAGTGCGGCCTTGAAACTCCTCTCTAAAAATACTATTAGCAACAAAATACAAGGATTATATAAAAGCATGAGTATAAATGTATAAATATAAAGTGCATAATGAATGTATTGATATTTGCCGTTTCAGAGTTGCAGTTTCCTCAGGGAGTGGCGAACCAGAGCAGCCGGGACGCTCTTTAAAGTGGTGCGCTGGGATGTGGGAATGTGCGCTTTTGGGCCGGAGTGCTGAGCGATGCAAGTGATTCTGGCTTTCACTCATATAACATCACTGATCAGTCCCACTCAGGCTATACCTTTAATTTCCAGAACTTTCCACAGGCATTCATAGACTGTAATATTACTGTGTTAGAGGATTAGTTCATCACAATTTATCCTTTTAAGTTTCGGGTTATTTCTGTTAATCTCTTCTCTCAGCCTTTCCCCTCTCCTTCAATCTCTTGTTCAAACTTCCCTTCATGTTATTTTATAATGCCTTTGAATTTTTTTTTTTTTTTGTCTCATTTTCTTTCCCTTCTTTACTCCTCTCTAAAGTATAATTTGTCCAGGAAGGGTGTTTCTGTGAAGATAAAAGATATGTTGACTGAAACGTAGGAGACAATACTATTAGTCATTATTATAACTTCTGATTAAATTGCAATTCCGGTGAATTCTGTTGTTCCTACAGAAGTATTAAAACTAGCGTGATTGAACCCCCGCTGTTGACTTTTGAAATCCGCAAAGATCACAGGGCGATGTTTTGGTTTCAGTGCATCTGTACACTGGTCACTGATTGCGCTTGCCTGTTTTAAATCGTAACTGATGACAAATTGCGGCTGAGGTGGGACTGTTAGCACACGCTAGCACAAGAGTACCAATGAGTTCCAACGGCTGCATGGGAGTTGCCATTATTACTTCCTTCAGATTTAATCTTTTTGTGAACATGAAGTTTGTTCAATGAGTCCCCTCCACTTTCCTTCCTATTGTGAATTCGACTTTCAATTGTGAGTCTGCAAAGAACACCTCCACCCATATCTATATGCGGAAATAAAAGTTTGATCATTTATAGATATCCAAAAATATAAGTGGATTTTTCCACTCCTTTTAGTCCGATAGAACAATTAATAGGATAGCTGTTCTTAATTCACTTGCGATTTTTTTTTACATTTTTGCCCATACAATGAAAGTCGGTGTGGACCAATGTTGTTTTGGACACTATTGATATTCATACATACTATTAAAAAAAAAAAAATTAAAAAAACATTCTTCAAAATACACTACTGTTCAAAAATTTTGGTTGGTACGAGTTTTTTTTTTTTTTTTTTTGAAAGAGGTCTAATGCTCACAAAGGCTGAATTTATTTGATAAAAATACCGTAAAAAGGTAATGTTATGAAACATTTTTGCAGTTCAAAACAACTTAATATTATATTAAAATGTAATTTATTCCTGTGCTTGCAAAGCTGAATTTTCTGCATAATTGTCCTTCAGAAATCATATGCTGATTTGGTGCTGAAGAAACATTTCTTATTATTATCCATGTTGAAAACATTTGTGTTGGAAACTGTTATACAGTTTTTCTCAAAAATTCTTTGAAAGGTAGAAAGAAATCTATATATAAAAATATATAAAAGTATTTGAATAGTAGTGTATCTCCCTTTTTGTTCCACAGAAGAAAATTAGTCAGTTCAAATATATAATAGCAGGACATAGAGCACGATTTACTAACTGATTGTTGCTAAACAACATAATAAGGAAATAACAATAAATCACATATGTGACTAAATATTAGCCAGCAGTAAATATCCCGATCTCTATCACTCGTCTAATTTTGTGTTTATGTAAATCCGCTCTTTGTCCCTTACTCTCACCTTTCAAACCTTGCCTCAGACGAATGCACTATGGGAAAATTTACTGTAAGGCACTGGATATATACACAAACCATGAGGACAGAAAATGTGTCATGAATCAAGTTGTGGTGTTTCTTGGAAAACCCTGAATGATATAAGCTCTCTCTGAGAGCAACAAACAGTCAGTCTGCTTTAAGGTGTATGTGTGTACACTGATGTGTGAGTGTGCATTCATTGCAGTGTGGTATTTTTGTCCATTATAGCGCTAAGTGAGCATGTCTGTGGTAAGACAGTGTTTACCTGTGGTCAGATTAGCTATACTGCAGGCCTGTGGGTCTCCCTCTGTATATAGCTGAGACAGGGAATGTGAGGGGACCTGAAGACAGATAGGGAAGAGGTTAAAATTAGCAAAAAAAGGACCACTATGTTGCTGTGCTGATCATAAACAGCATTTAACAGTCCAGGCGGAGATGTGGCCGTGATAATGAACTGATTCATCGTCAGTGTGTGCTAATGGCTTACTAAAGACGGCAACTGAGACAGAGTTGTGGAATGACAGACTTTTAAGGAATGATGAAGGGATGTTGCAGTAATCCTCTGGTGTCCACTAAATCATTAAACTGAGGAAATAACCAGGTACATTTAACCACAAACTGACTATATCCTGTAGCAGTAGGCTCAGGGCCATTGCTAATGGGGTGAAAGGTGGGAATCATTCTAGGGGCCCACAGATCCAAGGATGCCACAATATTTCCAGTAGGATCGCTGTAGGATCTAGTGTAGTTAATTCAATGTATTTGAAGCTACAATAAAAAGAATGAATCGACACATCAGGCAAGAGATGTTTATGTAGTGAGCGAGTCATATTGTCAGGAAAGAAACAAAAATTTGTTCACCATAAAGGACAAGAAAGGAAGGAAAATGAGAAAAAAAGCCATTTAGAGACACAACGACTTTAATGTGTGGGGTCATACTTACCCCAAGTATTTTAAAGGCACAATATGTAATTTTTCGCCACTAGAGGTCGCCTATTCAAAACAAAGGCGTAGCTTGATGACGCTGAGATTGAGCAGAATCATGGGAAATGTCGTCTTCACCTCACAGCCGGTGGAAAAGACTCGAGCAGAAATGTATGTGGGGTAATGCAGTGCTGTTTATCATATTAGATATATTTGAGTGTTGGAAATGATGTTGTAACGTTACTATGTGCGTTTGCTCAGCAAAGCTAGATCAATATTAGAATATCATTAATAAATGCTGGATGGCTTGTGTTGATAAATGGCATGCAATTCATTTTAAAACATTGTATGACAGAGAAAATGCTGCACTGTTACTAAAAATAAAGCTGCATCTGATTATGCTATGTTAGCTACTTGACAAAATAGTGTTTTTCTCTGAGGCATGGTAAAGCGTGGTACTCACAGAAAATCAAGAAAACTAGATTTAAACAATAAGACTAAATGTGTTGAGCTATATAACAATTAGTTTTCTGTCTATAAATGTATCCAAACAGTTGTTCCCTTGTCTAATAAAACACATAATATATTGAAGCGTCTTTGGTGTTTACATTGTTTCTACAATACTCTTAAAAGTGCTGGGTTAAAAACAACCCAAGTTGGGTTAAATATGGACAAACCCAGCAGGTTGGGTTAAAGGGCACCTATTATGCCCTCTTTCACAAGATGTAATATAAGTCTCTGGTCTGGTCAAGTTTCAGCTTAAAATAACCCACAAATTTGCCGGGTGAGCAAAAACATGCCTTTTACTATAGTAATATATTGCTGGCTAAAAAAATTAATCCAAAATTGGTTGAAAAAAAATGGCTGGGTGAAAACAACCCAATCCCTGGGTTTGTCCATATTTAACCCAGCATTTTTTAGTGTGAATATAAAACCGGAAATCAAGGGTAAGGCAGGTATGATGTCATTGATAGCGATGCATGGACACCGTCCGTGTTTTTTAAACATTCTTGGAAACATCTGGGAAAATGTACACAAGTCAACAAAATATATAACACTGTTCTAGTGGTTTTTGGATATTTTAATCCAAAAATCTTACATATTCCCCCAGTTTCACAGACAATGCTTAAGATAGTCCTAGACTAAAATGTATATTGTAGCCATTTTAACTGAAAGCAACTTGCACTGACATATCTTAAAATATGTCAGTGCCATTGTTTTGTCTCAAGATGCACACCAGTAATGTTTTTTTCTAGGGCATGTTTATAAAGGCTACTTACTGTAAATGCTCTAATTAAACTAAGGCCTAATCCTGGCTTAGTCTAAGCCCTGTCTGTCAAACCGGGCCATAATGGCTTTAATATATGACAAATTACTCAACATTTTATTTCCTATTTGCTCACACTGCCCCTTCTGACCAATATCTTAAATATTAGGACAAAATATGACTTTTAGATGTTTATATATTTGACTTAAAGGGATAGTTCACCTAAAAATGAAAATTATCCCATGATTTACTCACCCTCAAGCCATCCTAGGTATATGACTATCTTCTTTCAGATGAACAGAATCGGAGTTATATTAAAATATATCCTGGCTCTTCCAAGCTTTATAATGGTAGTGAATGGCGCTCACGATTTTGAAGCCCAAAAAAATGCATCCATCCATTATAAAAGATATCCATTTGGCTCCAGGGGGTTAATAAAGTTGTGGGTTTTTATAAGAAAAATATCCATATTTAAAACGTAACAAACTATAATAACTAGCTTCCGGCAAACAGCCATATGCATCGATTTGCAGCAGAAGAGTGACCTCTGACCCGACGCATGAAGCAATGACGAACGCGGAGGTGCTGAGGATAGAGCAAAACAAAACACCGGTCATGAATTAGAAGTCTAAAACGAGAATTTTTAAAGAAAAATGTTTTTATATAAGAGAAGAGTAGCTTAAAGGTGCCCTAGATTATGTTTTTACAAGATGTAATATAAATCTAAGGTGTCCCCTGAATGTGTCTGTGAAGTTTCAGCTCAAAATACCCCATAGATTTTTTTTTATTAATTTTTTTAACTGCCTATTTTGGGGCATCATTATAAACGCGCTGATTTATGCTGTGGCCCCTTTAAATCCCATGCTCTCCGCCCACAGAGCTCACGCTTGCCTTAAACAGTGCCTTAACAAAGTTTACACAGCTAATATAACCCTCAAAATGGATCTTTACAAAGTGTTCGTCATGCATGCGGCATGCATGCGTCGGATTATGTGAGTATTGTATACTGTTACATTGTTTACATTGATTCTGAATGAGTTTGAGGCTATGCTGCGTGGCTAAGCTAACATTACAGACTGTTGGAGAGATTTATAAAAAATGAAGTTGTGTTTATGAATTATACAGACTGCAAGTGTTTAAAAATGAAAATAGCGACGGCTCTTGTCTCCGTGAATACAGTAAGAAACGATGGTAACTTTAACCACATTTAACAGTATATTAGCAACATGCTAACGAAACATTTAGAAAGACAATTTACAAATATCACTAAAAATATCTTGATATCATGGATCATGTCAGTTATTGTTGCTCCATCTGCCATTTTTCGCTATTGTCCTTGCTTGCTTACCTAGTTTGTTGATTCAGCTATGCACATCCAGACGTTCTGCCCTTGTCTAATGCCTTTCATAATGATAATGTTGGGAACGTGGGCTGGCATATGCAAATATTGGGGGCGTACACCCCGACTGTTATGTAACAGTCGGTGTTATGTTGAGATTCGCCTGTTTTCCGGAGGTCTTTTAAACAAATGAGATTTATATAAGAAGGAGGAAACAATGGAGTTTGAGACTCACTGTATGTCATTTCCATGTACTGAACTCTTGTTATTTAACTATGCCAAGATAAATTAAATTTTTCATTCGAGGGCACCTTTAAGTTTGTTGCCCAGCCCTATTAGTTTAAACGGCGAGAGGTATCCAAGCTTATGCTTCTCCTACATCCTGCGTCATACATTGCGTCAGGGATTACTCTTGTGCCACAAGAAAAAACACCACTTGTCTTTAGAGGGACTTTATTAACCCCCTGGAGCCGTATGGATTTCTTTTATAATGGATGGATGCACTTTTTTGGGCTTCAAAATCGTGAGCGCCATTCACTACCATTAAAAAGCTTGGAAGAGCCAGGATATTTTTTAATATAACTCAGATTATGTTCGTCTAAAAAATGATCGACATATAGACCTAGGATGGCTTGAGGGTGATTTTCATTTTTGGGTGAACTATCTCTTTAATTTACTTACTTTACTTCACACATTACACTTACAAAATCACAAACATTTATTTGAGCTGTTTGTATTCTCAATGTGATACACTGATTAACAAAGTGTGTACTGGCATCCCAATAATTCACTAAACATTTCAGGTCTCAGGTTTACTGATTTGAAATGTACTGTCCTTCAATCTATGTCTGTGTCAATATGATGACGCTGCAGAGAAAAATGACAGAAATTAAATACAACAGGAGGAGGCGTTCAGATATGGAGAAAAGAATTAAAATGAGAAAATTTCAACGAGAGAAATCCTGAGAAATAGTTTTGCAGTATTGTAATATTGATAGAATCTGAAAATTGCTCAAGCAGGATTTGAACTCATATAAGCATTTAAGCGCCATGTGTCGGAGCACGTGCACCATCCACCAGACCACATCTCTGTCTAAACTTAAAAAAGGTGAGGGGCCTAGAGAAATATACAGTCAGGAGGCCCAGACTCCCTAGCCACCGTCCCAGATAGGCTACATCTAGCACTAACGGTTTCCGTCCAGGCCTGGGCCGTGGATGGACGGAGACAGACACAAACAGATAGACAGGGAGAGAGAGACTACTGTGGGATAGATGAGAGTAGGATGCTATCCCTCCCTTCATCCATGTCAGCCTGCTGCTACTGAAGCGTATAGTGTGTGCACTTGCGCACACTTTCCGCTAGCTTGTCCCCAGATCCAAGCAGGCACCCTCTAATTAGGGCTGCGGGCAGGCCTGCAGTCTTTGAAGCTTGCAGCAGCACCGCAGCAGCTCGCCACAGCCGGGGTGACAGCGGCATCCCACAGAAGATCACGAGACAAACCCATACAACATGGACACGCAGGATCTGTTCTGTCTTTTCCTCACCGTTCCCCCCTTGCGTTATTGCGCAATGCTCTCCCTTCTGTCCTTCACTTTTCTGTCCTCTTGTTTTGTTCTTCTCCCTCACTTACCGCTTTCATTTTGTTCCTGGTATTGTAGCACCACCTTTCAGAACAAAGCAAGGGATGCGTCTCGCATATTTTCAATAGATTTCATGAAGATCAGTCCAACCTGATCACTTTAAAGCACAGAAGCACAGCTAGTATGAGCACATTTAAACCAACATGACAGCTTCTGTCATAATATCAAACTTAATATCTCACTCACTGAGACTCATTTGTACTTTTGCCTTTTTCCTCGGTCTTGCCTCTCAGCAAAAATTGAGGCCTAAAATCCAGGGTTTTTTGCTTGTGGGCTCTATGTCAATACTGGGCACTGAATGTTGATGTTTACCTTCATTTTAGCTGTTTAATCATATTGTCACAGCCTATTTAAAGGAAACAGGCTGTTAGCCAGTACACAGCTGGCAAGGGCAGCAGCGGTATAGTAAAATATAAATATAATAAGAACGTTTTTGAGCTGGTGAATCCATTCTGAGCAGTGAAACATCACCACAGTGACCACAGCTGTGGCATGCGTGCAGGAAAAAAGCAGTCCAGGCCTCTGAAGCCTGAGAGAAGAACCCAGTAGGACCAATAAACAGGCAGAAATGTGCAGCATGTGCCCTACTTCATTTTAAACGTTGCCATTAGCATGGATCCCTCCACAGCTATCACTTACGCAAACAGAATTGGACATCATCATTATCATGATTGTCATCTTTATTGTGATCAGTATCCCCATGAATCACAAACTTTTTTTTGAGTTCTTTTAGGATAGGCCACAATCAGAACGACATCTTTACCTGAACTCTGGTGTATGGCCGAGCAATACGTTTGATTTAGACTTCAAAACGTGCTGCGTCAGTTATATAACAACAATTCTTTAATAAGATAGCTTCGATAGAGGTTGTTCTAGAAACGGAAACACTGAAACCCACCTTTCATCTCATCATCTTACAATATATTTAGCCGAGAGTAAAGGTCACCACAGACATGGAGGTGAATGAGGTTTAAGCTCAACCATAGAAAAAAAAAAAAGCGGTTTCAGGTCGGTTATGAAGGTAAAGAGAAACATAGAGGGGGGAGGTCCCACAGGCTGCTATTGATGCATTGAGTTATTCAGGGCTCTTGACTTTAGGCCTCAATTACAGCCATTTGGCAGGAGCACTAACGTGTGGAGACGCGGCTGTGGCGAGTCCGGTCCACACTGCCCGACCCTGTGCTTGTCCCCTGGGCAGTGCTTTGTTTTTTTAGCAGGCGGCTAGCTCAGTCTGCTTTTAGCCTCTGCTTTTATACATCTCTGGTATTATTTTTTCCCTGCTTGCTCCAGCTGTGACTGCCCCAACCACTCCTCGTGCTTCACTGCATGTGGAGGAATGGAGTAATCGGACATTGACGCTGCACAGCTCCTTGCATGCATGAATGAATTCTGTGACATCTCCTGTCTCTGGTCCAATCAAAATAGAGGCCTCCAAAGACTTGGGCCCAGTCGTCATGAGTGCTCAGTGAAGTAGGGATTCAGGTGCCCTTAACTGAAGTTGTGTCCCAAATGATGTACTATATACACTGTGCACATAAACTACACTAATTTTTAGAAGGGTAGCTTTGTCTCAGTTTTAGCATTTATTAGTGTGAACACACAATCAGCACTACTTATGCTACAATGAAGAAGTCTGCAAAATGGAGCACCCCTTTAACTCTCAGGGGGGAAAAAAGTGCAAAAAATGTACCTTTAGGGGTACAACAGCTTGTCACTGGGGCAGTACCTTCAAATGGACTTATTTGTGCCTTATTTAACCCTAAAAGGTTAGTATGTTAAGGGTACATATTACCACTTTAAGGTACTAATATGCACCTGGGCAGGGGTGCCCAGTCCTGTTCCTGCAGAGTTTAGCTCCAAACTGCCCTGACACAAATGACTGCATTCCTGAAGACCTTCATTAGTTGGTTCAGGACAGGTATGTTTAATTGGGACTGGACCTAAACTCTGCAGGATAGTGGCCTTCCAGGAGCAGGATTGGACACCCCTGTTTTAGGGATAGATAAGGCACAAAGTTATCCTTTTAAGGGTAATGTCCAAGTGACAAGCTGTTTTACCCCTAAAGGTACAATTTTTGTAAATTGTTTCTCAGAGTGATAGGAAGTAACCGAAGGAAGAATGACTGGAGTATGGAGGCTTTTAAAAACCTACGAGGTTCATCATGCAGTTTGAGGGCACTTCCTCTCTTTCCCCTGAGGTTGTTAGAGACAGCAGGAAGCGGTGAGGGAAAAAAGCTGCTATTACCTTGAGGGGAGTGAAAGAGTGGCTCACAGAACACCGAATCCCACCACAATCCACAAGAACGCCATTCCGAAGGACGAAAACAACTAAAAACAGAGTTGTTTACCAGTTAATAGTGGATAAACACCAAGTTGCCCATGTTCTTTCTCTCTCTCTCTCTTTCTCCTCCTCCCCCTCAGCACTCGCTCTCCCTGTCCCTCCTGCACACCCTTTGTTGGTTAGTTCCGTGGGTAGCCCTGGTGCCCATGTGAGAACCCAGCAGACCCAGTTCACTCACCCCACTGACAGTAGATGAAAGGCTCCCTGGCTGGCATTATTTGAAAGGCACCCATCTCCCTCTGTTTTGGCCTGGGTGTCCTCTTATTTCACAGGGCAAATTAATAACTCTGCTACATCAATGGACTCTCGCTAAAAGAATCTTGGGCTGGCGTCTGAACCACTGCCATTGCCCGGTTGACGGGGAACAGCCGCTGATGTGCTGCCTTTAAGGACGTGGGCTCTTTTCTTGAGGGAAGAAGAGATTTCTGACTGGATCTGACCACTTCTGAGGCATTGTCAACAGCCAAGTTCAATAAGCAGGCCTGCAAGGAGCCATGTCTTTATTTACGTCCATCAAAGGGAAGAGGACACGCTCCGAGGGATCCACACACTCTGTAATTGTGTCTCTGTGATCTCCAGAGTCAAGATGCAAAAATCTGAAAACAAGTTCATCCATTGCATTCCATTCATGCATGCTGGTACTGCTTAAGCGTACCTGGATCTCATGAGGACTTGTGTAGCTGTAGATAACACCATCTATCTGTGAAAGGTGTCACCAAATTTAGGGAAGAGTTTGGCAAAAGTTCTTCAAGACTCCAGTGACTGTAACTAAAGTGATTATTTCATATTAAGAATATGATCCAGTTACAGGGCGGCCAGGTGGCTCAGTGGGTAACACTGTCTTACACAGCCTGGGACTCATGGCCAGGTCAGGAGACTTTTTCTGTGTTGAGTTTGCATGTTATCCCCATTTTGGCATCGGTTTCCTCCTGATGCTCCTGTTTCCCCCACAATCCAAAGAGATGTGTGTGTGTGTGTGAATGTATGTCTATGTGTGTTAGCCCTGTGATAGATTGATCATCCATCCAGCATGTTGATTGGTCCAGTTAAGGAAGGAAGCAGGTAGAGTTCGACATAACCATGAAAGGTTTTTTAAACAACTGGCACTAAAGAAATAGAGGAGAGAGAGATTGAAGGAAGAAGGGAAGGAACAAACTATTGAATGAATGGTTAGAGAAACACATACCATGGCGAGAACGAAGGATGGGTAAGATGGCCACACGGTTTCAGACTGACCTGTACCAAGTGGTCAAGTTGACAGTGAGTTTGATTGAAAGAGTGACAGTAGTGTTTTCAATTACTCTCTTTAACTCCCTGTTCCAAATGAGGACACACCAAACCCCAATCCGAAAATACTTTGATATTTACAGACATAAATAATTAAAAAATAAATCAACACCAAACACCACGTCTGTTAAATTTGCTTTTGAAATGGGCACAAAACCACTAGCCCCTTTCCGGCAAATATTTGCAGAGCTAATTTGGAAGACTTGGGTCTGTTTCCTTTGCCTCATTTAAAGAGAAATTGAACAGAGTTTGAGTGTCGTGGATATATCTGTTCTTAAGGGGCTGACCGCTGGCTACATCCACACAGTCATCACTTGTGTAAGTGGAGCTTCTTCTCTCAGTGCTGTAGAATAGAGCTGCTCCTGTGTTACCGTCTTCTAAGCTATATGCTACCGACTTTACCAGCTTCATCTTCAATTCGAACAGTGAACCCCTCATGCAGGTCCCACCACTACCCATTACCTCAGCACAGGCCAGCACACACTGGAGCTCTGTATCATAATATCCGATACAAATGAGAACCAGTGAGCAACTGATGTGTGTGGAACCTGGAGACTGTAATATTCAAACAAAAAAAACATGCATTGCTTTTTTTTTGTCTATGCATTGTCTTGTCTATAAGGTATTATTTATTCACATGGATGCTCAAGATGAAACAAATGAGCAATCTTTTTTAAATCCCAGTTTAAAACATGTTCTTTGCCTAGGTCAGGCTCATACATATTTTTTAAAGTATAATATATATACAGAAATTAATTTAATGATGGTTATACCCTTTTAGAGTTCAATAAAAGTTATGAAAATACCCTTCACAGTTTTTTTTTTTTTTTTTTAATTATTGTTGTCCTAAATATACATGTATACACACATATATAAATATCGTGAATATGGAAAATAATTACATTTAATAAGTAAAAAAAGTGATGTTTTTAAATGACAAGACACAGTCTTGAGGGGCTAAAGGGGTCACATGATAACAAAATGACTTCCATCATGTTTGTTCCACCACATTGCCTTTGATCTGGTTGTACAAAGTAGCGTTTTAAAATATTAATAATAATTTTAAAACAACTTATTTTTAAGATAACGTCTTTACCAAACTATTTATGCAAACGTTTTTCTTTTATTAAGAAGTTCAGCCTTTTCTCTTATTTACAGTCTATTACTTTAAGCACCACTTTGACTTTTAATGGATCTATGTAATTTAGAATAACTTAATAGATCAGAAAAGTCACTTTGACTCAAGCAACGTCGTTACACCTGTCACCAAAACTGAACTGTTTGAACAAACGGATCTGTTCTGATCAATAAATGATCAATCATTCAAACGAATGCGCCAGGTTAGTCTATGCGTGTTTCCTTAAGCGTATCAGTATTATAAACAGGTAGGGGAGGGCAACAGTTGCTCACGTTTGTTTGAGGAGCAGCCAGGCTCGTTCTCTATTTGTGGATCTATGAATGGGAGAGTCTGAGTCCACAGTTCTTCCCCGAGACTTGTGTTTGCCCAGCCAGGCGCTGTGAAGCGTTAAAGGGAGCCGGTGGGTATACGACGCACCCAATGTGACCCATGGGGAGGAGTGGCAGCTAGGCAGGGATAGAGAGGGGCAAAAAACTGGCAGGGTGCGGTCTCAGTGCGCCGGGCAACTCAGATCACTTGACGTGCGCCAAAGGACGTGCTCATTCAAAGACAGCAGCCGCAGCAGTCTCTCTGACAGCTCTCCCAGTGTGCGACGGAGTCACCTTGTATCTCTCTCCTAGAATCTGTTAGATAAATAAATGGACTTGCCTGCTCACTCTCATTTCGGTGATTTTCTCGAGAGACCAACGTTTCGCATTCTATGGGCACTAAACATTTGGTATCACTGGATCTTTTCTCCGGCGTCTCTCCATGACAGCCTCTGCGTAAAGCGACTTTTACGCACGGACGATGGCGAGGATAAGGGTGATAAAGAAGTAGAGGTTTTGTCCTCCCCATATTTTACCCCGTGGGGGGGAATAAGGATCTCGCGGGGGGTAGTTTCTCATTGAACGGCGAGCTGTGCCACCGTACCACTCCGTGTCGGAGTGTCCGGCGGGTTGGGGTGGAATGCGTCTCCCCGTGGTGTTTGGGCTCCTCGTCGGCTGCGCCCTGATTTTCGCACCTGTTAACGAGGGCTGTGGGCCGGGGAGGGGACATGGGAAAAGGCGGCCTCCAAAGAAACTGACACCCCTTAATTACAAGCAGTTTAGTCCAAACGTAGCCGAGAAGACACTGGGAGCCAGTGGGAGACACGATGGCAAAATCACCAGGAACTCGGAGCGCTTTAAAGATCTCACACCGAACTACAACCCCGATATCATCTTCAAAGATGAGGAGAACACAGGTGCGGATCGACTCATGACGCAGGTGAGCGACACTTGGATAATGCAGCTGGAATGAATTCAGTTATCTGCCCATTAGAAACACACTCAAAGCTTTTGATTCGATTGCGAGCACATTAAACCTGTTGTTTAGTGGTGTGCCCTTTGCTCAGTCCCACCGACGCGCTCTTATCGATCTTCACAGCTTTCAGAGGAATTGATTGCTGACAGCGGTTTGTTACTTGGAATCACTTCTTTGATGGTTCTCGGGTTCAGCAAAGAATCGTGTGCTTTTAAAACAAACGGTTTTAGGCGTTTAGGTGCTTGAGTTTGGTAATTAAAATGGTAATTAATAAAAGTCATGTATGTTGCATTAAAGGTTCTTAGCATAGGTTTTGGTTCATTTAAAGCAGAAAATACATTGTTTACTAAATGACTAAAGTATAGAAAAGTTGTTTGTAGAACTTACGAAGGTTCTCCTTGGAACTTGGACCTGTCAAAAACTTATGTTCATGTGCTCTTCGCTTTTACGCAATGAGCTTTTTTTTTTTTTTTGCATGCAAACGATATAGAAATAATGTTTATTGTCATACTTTACCAGCATAAATAAGTGAATCAATCCTATAACACCAGCATGAAAACTTAATTAGTTAACCCACTCTAAAAAAGAATATTAAATATAAGTTGACTTATTAGACATAAAAAAAAATAAGTAGCCTTTCCATTTAGTGTGTGGCTTATTTAACCAATATATAAATAAATCATAAATGACTCATGGATTTGAACTTATGACTCTTATTTCCTCTCCAAATCATGGAAGAGATATTGCCTGAAATTGTGGTTAGTTACAGTATATCTGTGCTTTGGCAACTTGTTTCCATGCTGAAATTTGAATTTGCTGTTAAAAGCAAATTTGTCTTGTGTATTCTAAATGGTGGTGAATGTGGTTTGGTTAAATGAGTAAAAGTGAATCACTCAACATTTTGGACACATTTTGTACCTTGGTCGTTGAAAAATACCTGTGGTATGGTAAAAATAAGTCAGTATGTATTTGTGGTCTGAAGCATCACTCAGTTCTTCTCCTCGTGATTCAATAATTTGTCATTATGTAATGCTTTACGTGGGCGCTTTTGAAAACAAAATCTTCAGGCATAAAATAGAGGTGCCTGGGTTAAAAACAAAAACTGTCTGACATGTTAATGTGGAAAAAGTAGGACTACAGAAACTCTAATATAAGCACAAATGCTAATTTATTCAGGAAAGCAAACCTATTAATTGCTGGAAAGAGTACAGTAGAAAGAAGACACAACAAAGGGGAAGTTAAATACTCATGATGATATCTAAAAAGTTACTTAAATAAAAGATGCATCTTTATGTAAATAAGATTTAGAGATAATATTTGTGGTGTTACATCCATACACTTCACCTTGCTTAAGAGGTCATTCAAAGTATCATTTGCAGAGCTGTGAATAACGTGTTCTATTTTTACAGAAGTCAGTGTCCTTTGTATCAGTTCTGCCTCTCTTTTGCCTTGCCCTGTGATGTATGTTTTTTGTCATTCAGTCTGTTTGCCCTTTGGAGTTATAACTTGTCTTGTTTGCGTATTTCTTGCAAAACTCTGGTGAAGGCACGGCATCATCTTCCACGTGTGTAACCCAGGTCTAAACATCTTTCCTTGTTGCGTTCACAGCGCTGTAAAGATAAGCTGAACTCTCTGGCTATCTCAGTGATGAACATGTGGCCCGGGGTGAAGCTCAGGGTGACCGAGGGTTGGGATGAAGACGGCAATCACTTTGAAGATTCACTGCATTACGAAGGAAGAGCTGTCGATATCACCACCTCTGATCGCGACCGTAATAAATATGGCATGTTGGCACGTCTAGCGGTGGAGGCCGGGTTTGATTGGGTCTACTATGAGTCCAAAGCTCACATCCACTGCAGCGTCAAGTCAGGTAGGGCTGAGACTACGTAAATCACTCTGTTTATTTACATAACAACTATACGCCACTTAACTATATCTATAAGATGTCGATACACTCTTAAAAATAACAGTTCTTTATTGGCATTTATGGTTCCATGAAGAACCATCAATGGAAACTTGCACTGCAAAAAAGGTCCTTTATAGAGGAAAAGGTTCTTTAGATTATTAAAACGTTCTTCACACTAGGAAAAAATGGTTCTTTCACTGAAAGGTTCTTTGGAGAACCAAAAATGGTTCTTCTATGACATCACTGTGAAACTTCCTTGTGGAACCTTTATTTTTAAGAGTGTAGAATAATATAATGTCACATTCAGCCATGGACTTTAGTAGTTTACATTAATAAATTAGCAATAGTGAAAGCCATTTAACTAGCGTTTCCCATCACCATATCTAATAGGTTAAACTTGGAATATGACATTTTCTTGAAACGGGTTTATGACTGATGGTAGAAAAGCGTCCAGTCTGATCTATGTAGTTTGAACTAAAAAGACTCCAGACTGAAAGGTTCATATGCGTTCAGTGTGCAGTTAAATCAGGTGTGTCCTACTGTGGTTAAGTTGGTCAGTTCTCATTAACTTGGGTGAGATAAGTGGTAGACCTGGGATGAAGGTAACAATAGGTAACAGACCACATCATTAAACCTTAAACACCTGCCTCTACCTGAGTCACCAGAGACCAAATTACTGGCCAGACAACCAGGAAAGTAAAAGTGCACCCATTCAGTATTTTATTGTCTCTTCTGGCAGGATTCACTTTTGACCTGCATTATCAATTTTTGCATGGTAAAAAATTACCTATTTCACAGCGGATCAGGGTTTTTTGTTCTCATTGAAGAATCTGGGGCTTTTTAACTTATTTTACATTAATTTAACAAAATTCCACATTTTGTGCAGAAAATGGGAAAAAAAAAATCTGTAGATTCAGTCTGGGCCTGGCTTTAACCCAGATTTATGGCCAAAAGTGTCAGGTTTTTTTTTTTTTCCTTTTTTTTTCTGTAGAGTATTTCACCACTGCTAGAGAGGAATGGGACCTGTGTGTGGACATTTGTGAGGCACTTCTGTTATCTGTCTGATAGAGCATGCAAACACAAGCAAGACCTGTTGTCTGCTTATGCCTTATCAAAGTCCTCTATAGGTGTGTTCTTCAGCTGGCTTCTGCAACAGTTACTGCCAGATTTCAGGAACTGACTTCAGTGTAAACATAATAAATTATATATATGTGTGTGTGTATATATATATATGTATGTATATATGTATGTATGTATATAACACACACACACAAGAAATGTATGTACTGTATTTTGCATACGCATACATATTTACCCTTATGCACTTCTTATATATATATATGTATGAAGACTTCAAGATGCAAAAGCCTCTAAGTGCCATCTGAAATTTTCTTCTAAAATAAGTATTTTTATCAAGCTCGTATGTGTAGGTTCAGTAATTCCACTTTAATGGCAATTAATAGGTCATTTTCATTGCCATTAAAGTGAAATAACTGAAAATAAACATACAAGCTTGATAAAAATACTTATTTTAGAAGAAAATTTCAGATAGCACTTAGAGGCTTCATATATATATATATATATATATATATATATATATATATATATATATATATAAGAAGTGCATAGGGGTAAAAATGTATGCGTGTATATAAGAGAGAGAAAGAGAGAGAATATCCTTAAGAAGTAGGGCTGGCTGTGAGATGATTAACCAACTCCTTTGTTTTCCAGACGGCAACTCTGTTGTCCCCTTTCTCAGATCTCTTATCTCAGCCTGTCTTATCACCTGGCCTTGGTACTTACCTTTCCCAAATATTTGTGTAAGACTCAACGGAGACTTGAGACTTAATTCCGGATTTTGTGTTGCATACGTGGCTCCAGACCCCAGTCGCTTCTTTCGGACAGGAGTCATAGAGAGCCGAGATTCAATCAAATGGTTATTTATTAGCTTTTATTGCATTTTTACCCACTGACCGGTGTCGTGCGAAAAGAAAAAAACTAATTAGCTTGAAGGGTGGCGCTTGAAATGTTTGCCTGCGCACGCCAGGTTATTTTGCCACTGCAGCTTTCAGTTTGATTGGATTTTTATGGGTTTACAATGAGTGCGGGAGTGTGTTTGTGCTTGGGTGTGTGTGTTTTAAAGATTGAAGATTAATCTGAAGAAGGCATTGTGCCATTTAAACAATCCTAACGCAATCTTTAATGAGCACATGACCTTTTGAATTGTTTTAGGCTACTGTGCACATAAGGAGTTGCAATAGAGAAAATGGCAATTTTATTGCTCATTTCAATCATTATATTCTCTCTGTCCATTCCAGAGAACTCTGTGGCTGCTAAAACCGGCGGTTGTTTTCCCGCATCAGCGCTCGTCACCGTTGAGGACGGAAGCGTGAAGACCATGGACAGCTTACAGCCTGGAGAGAAAGTACTCGCTTCATCAGAAAGCGATGGCAGTGGGAAACTCGTCTACAGCGAAGTAATCGCCTTCCTGGACCGCGATCCTTCTGTAGAGAAGCAGTTCTTCACCATCGAGACGGACTCGGGTGCTAAACTGAGCTTGACCGCGGCCCATCTCCTGTTCGTATCGGAAGGGAACTGCTCAGGGCCTGTAGTCAGTGCAGAGCTGAAATCTGTATTTGCTAGTGACGTGCTGCCGGGTCAGTGTGTGGTGTCCACACGAGGAGCAGGACAGCAGGGATATCTCTCCCGGGTCACTAGGATCCAAATACAGGAGGACAAGGGGGTTTTCGCTCCACTTACCCGCCATGGCACGGTGGTGGTCGATAATGTCGTCTCCTCCTGCTACGCGGCAGTGGACCGGCACTGGCTGGCTCACTGGGCTTTTGGCCCACTCAGGGTACTTTATAACTGGGGAGGGCCAGTTAGACATCAGGCTGTGGGGATACACTGGTATTCCTCACTGCTGCACTGGGTTGGGACTCGTGTGCTGGATCCAACACACTTCCATCCTTGGAGCATGATGGACAATGATAGATGAAAACAAGCAGAAGGAATGAGAATGTCACTAGATGAAGTTTTGGAAGGACCTTAAAAAGTGAATGAAGTGAAGAAAGTTGAAAATCATTTATGACCCTGAATAGACTCCGAAGGATGCAGCTATTCTGTGGGTTGACCCTCAATTGAGGAAGCGGTCACTGACGTGACAAAATTGATCTTAAAAACCCATATTTAACACTTTTCAATGGGTTTTCTATACTGCCTACACTGGAACATTATCACGAATATACCAAGACGCACACATCTACTCAGAATCTCCTATTCAGTCTTTTTTTCTGTCTTTTACACACATACACATTCACTAAACATATCGTTATGGCCGTTGAAGGGAGGAAACTGGATGAATTTGCTTAACTCAGGTATGCAGTGACTCAACCACAGGCGATCAGACCGACGTGGCCTGATAAGGTTTGAGACGGAGGAGGAAGTTGTGTTAGAAAAGGAATGAGATTGGAAGGTATACACACAAACACACCCACTTTACAACTAGGCCTTTAAAACATAAGGAAAATACTTTCAGGTCCAGAGCAGTTCATAATAACTGTTTTGCATTCATTCATATGGTCAGTTACATGTTTCTCACTGTAAAGGTAGAGGTTTCTTTCCCAACTTAATCAAGTATTTAATGGTCATATTGTACACTGTATTTCTCCATCTAGCATACATAAGGGTTTTGAGTACTTTTATGAAGGCTTCATTCAAAGAAATTAAGAGTTTACTCTGTGCAATGTGTAGCAATGTTCTAAGAGTTTATGCCAGTTTATGTAGTCCTTATGTGTGCTTTATGCAGTAATACTCAATTTCCCATACAACTTACTGTATTTATCTGTTTTGTGGCATTATTTACATTTTACTTAAAGATGTCAGAAATTATATAATATTTGTAAAACTATTTAAAGATCTATTTTTCAGAATTAAAGATTACAGAAATATCTGCCTTTGTCTTTTTTTTAGTCTCTTGACAAAATGTTTCTGCTCACAGAAGTTCATGCTAAAATGAATATAGGGTGTAATAATACAGTGGTTCTCAACCAGGGGGGCTCAAATTAATATCTGTCTAACTTAATTAAAATGACGTAATAAATAACTTTGTGCTGCAATGGGGAACTTTGAGTCAAAAAACACTGTGTTCATAGAAGACACTAAACATAATACAATTTATAAAAAGCAAACCAATAAAAGACAAGTTAAATACAATTTGAAAATTAAAATAAAAGATGGTCTGAGCTGCAAAAATTCAGCCACTGCCAACACCAGCATCCTTGTCAGGTAATAAGCTAGACATCTCTGGTACTGTCACTAGCACGTCTTCCACCGCTGGGCTTCTGCAGGCACAGAAGGGGACGGTTCTGAAGCCGGTCAGCTCCAGCACTTTCCTCACAGGTGGAGGCGGGTCATACACTGCGTCTGGACTTAGGCTGTATCCCTGCTGCTGATCAGCGAGAGACAGAATCTTCTTTGTGTCTTCGTGTCGCATCAATCCCCTCTCAGACAAAGTCCCTGAATGCCAGAAATCATATACATTAAATCAAGAGGTTTATTATTATTATTATGTACACTACCGTTTGAAAGAAATGCATACTTTTATTAAGCAAAGACGCATTAAATTGATCAGAAGTCACAGTAAAGATATTTATGATGTTGGAAAAGATTTCTATTTCAAATAAGAATTTTTTAAAAATGTAATAAAAAGGTATCAAAGTTTCTTTTTTCAACATTGATAATAATAATAAATATATCTTGAGCACCAAATCAATGTATTTCTGATGGATCATGTGACACTGAAGACTGAAAATTCAGCTTTGCCATCACAGGAATAAATCGAATTTTAAAGGTGCCCTAGAATCAAAAATTGAATTTACCTCGGCATAGTTAAATAACAAGAGTTCAGTACATGGAAATGACATACAGTGAGTCTCAAACTCCATTGTTTCCTCCTTCTTATATAAATCTCATTTGTTTAAAAGACCTCTGAAGAACAGGCGAATCTCAACATAATTAATGTTAATATGTACATTAATATGTACGCCCCCAATATTTGCATATGCCAGCTCATGTTCCCAACATTATGAAAGGCAATAGACAAGGGCAGAACGTCTGGATGTGCACAGCTGAATCATCAGACTAGGTAAGCAAGCAAGGACAATAGCAAAAAAATGGCAGATGGAGCAATAATAACTGACATGATCCATGATAACATGATATTTTTAGTGATATTTGTAAATTGTCTTTCTAAATGTTTCGTTAGCATGTTGCTAATGTACTGTTAAATGTGGTTAAAGTTACCATCGTTTATTACTGTATTCACGGAGACAAGAGCCGTCGCTATTTTCATTTTTAAACACTTGCAGTCTGTATAATTCATAAACACAACTTTATTCTTTATAAATCTCTCCAACAGTGTAGCATTAGCCGTTAGCCACGGAGCATAGCCTCAAATTCATTCAGAATCAAATGTAAACATCAAAATAAACACTGTACTTATGAGATTAGACATGATGCATGACGAACACTTTGTAAAGATCCATTTTGAGGGTTATATTAGCTGTTTGAACTTTTTTTATGTTGTTTAAAGCAAGCGCGAGCTCTTGGGGCGTGGAGCACGAGATTTAAAGGGCCACACACCCTGAATCGGCTCATTTCTAATTATGCCCCAAAATAGGAAGTTAAAAAAATGAATAAAAAAAATATATGGGGTATTTTGAGCTGAAACTTCACAGACACATTCAGGGGACACCTTAGACTTATATTACATCTTTTTAAAAAAAAGTTCTAGGGCACCTTTAAATTTTATATCAAGAGAACATTTTAAATTGTAATAATATTTGACAATATTACTTTTCTGACTAGGGGTGTAACGGTTCAAATTACTCACAGTTCGGCTTTTTATCACGGTTTTAGGGTCATGGTTTTGGTACGTGCTATGTTCAGGCGAAAAAGGACTACTGTCAAATAAAAATTAAGAAAATAAGAACAAAAATAATCAAACTACAAGCAACAGCACAAATAAACACAGATAAAAATTAAAATAAACAGTGCTTTTCAGGTTATTCAGGTAAAGAAAGTGAATAATCAAATATAAAATAACATTGCATATAATCCTCACTGTCTAAATAAAATAAAGATGAATCATTATTAAAGTTACAAAAGCTATTCAGTCAAGAGCAGTGAGTGATTTCCTTGTCTTTTGTTTGATCAACACTAAAAACAGACAGCGGGAATATTAGGCTGCTGTCACTTTAAGACATAATGCACGGATCCAGTACACTGATACTGATACAAATTGTTGTCTTTCTCGACTGTATACGTTCACTTAAGACATAACCTACTATGTTTGCTAGGATACTTGCCAAGACTTGCCATTTTTGTGTGAATTTGTCCGTTTAAGCGCAAGACTTGAAAGAGAACTCAGTATTCTTGCACTGTCTAAGACTCGGGTTATGTCTAAGATGTTTAAATCAGCAAGCCTTAAATGAGTTTAGTTTAAACACAGATAGCAACGTGTGCTATTCAGGTCTCACCTGCATACGGAACTCCTATTGAACAAAGTTTACAGAGAGTGGCTGTTTTGTTCATGTTTTTGTGATCATCGTTGTTGTAATGTATTGGGAAGCCAGAATGTATATCCATCAACAGATATACATTTGCCGAACTCTGTCTGTTTTATGCATTTGTTATTCTCAACAAACCATATTATAGATGCATTGTCAGATTTAAGATGAGCCATGGTGCAAGTGTGTGCCGAACCATGGGTCGAGAATGATTTTTTTACCTAGAACCATTACACCCCTAGTCTTTACTGTGTTTTTGATCAAATAAATGCAGCCTTGGTGAGCTTAAAAGACTTCCAAAAACATTACAAAATCTTACCAACCCCAAACTTTTGAATGGTATTGCATTTCTCTGTTGTTTTACCTGAAACAGTGTGCTCTAGAAGAAAAGCCAAAACCCCCACAAAGAAAACCGGCAAGGTTAAAAGAGACTGAAGAAGAACGTCAACACTGGCTACACCTGAACACAAGAAGAAGAAAATTCTTACAATTAAATGCACTCATGTCCAAATCAACAAATTTAAATTTCTACACTACTACATTTCTAAAAATCTACACTCCTCACATTAAGAGAAAATACACTCTTGTAGTATTAGTACCTGTTTGTATAAAACTGTAGTGAAGTCTAAACCAGCGTGGCAGTGCCAATGACATGAACATTGTGAAGCCGATGTTGAAAATGTTGCGTCCTGAGTCCACGTTGGCATGTTGGAAATAAGTTATGCCTGTTGCTACAGCAAGTGCGTAGGTCACACTGAGCACAGCACCTGAGAAAACACGAGCACAAGCAAACATTCAGCCCATGGTTTTCAAGCCATATGGAGTCAGAAAGCTATTAAAGTCTCCTACTATGCTTTTTTAAAGGTTTCTAATTTTGGAGGTCTCCTACAGGTTTACTGTACATGCATCCAAGGTAAAAAAAAAAAAAACTTTAATTTTCTCATAATATACAATGTAGCATCACCTCTTTACTCACAGTGTGATAAAGGATCCGGTCTCTCTACTCTACTCTGATTGGTCAGATGGCACAGTCTGTTGTGATTGGTCTACCATGTACAGTGCGTGTCAGAAACTAAACGGCCATTACCATATCTGAATTTCTGCTCTTCTCGACATGTTGACAACACAAACCAAACTCTTCCAGGCCTCAGATACAACTACAGTGTTTGAGTAGACATTGTTCGCGGGCAGCCAATGAAGACCACTGGCTGGCATTATGCAAATGTGTTACAATCCTATGTAGGTTTGTGCAGGAACAAAGGCTGAAATTACTGACGACTCGTTTCAGACAGTTCAGAATCGGTTCTTTCTTTTGGGAGAAAATAACTCCATTTTTCGTGCACTTTGCAGACTTTTTACAGCTATATTACACACTATATGAAAGGTAATATACGAAAAAAAGCACAATAGAATGAAACTGTAGTAGGTTGACCTGATTGTTACCAGTAACATATAACATTTAAGTGAGTAAACAATAAATGAATAATCACCATGTATGGCCAGAGGGACAGAGCAGAGCATCTGAGCTAATTGAGGAGACACACCCAGAATTAATAACAACACCCCAGCGATCTGCACCGTGCTCCGGGACCCAGACTGTAAGATACAGTAAGAGAGAGAAAAAGCATCATTACGGATAATGAAAAGATGTTGTAATAAACAGCAAAATCATTTTAGATCAACTGAGCAATCACAATACCGGAGTGACGTGCATCAATAGTCTCTTACCTGGCTGAGGCCAATAACACATGCATTAGGCACACTGCTGCACAGTCCTACTGGCGCCCCCATCAGGCCAGCGATCACACTTCCGATGCCATCCACACACAGGCCCCTGTTACAGGCATGTGCTGGGGGCACAGGAGCCTTCAGGAGCCGAGCTGCCATCACGTACACAGCTGGAGAGCTAATGCTGGCAGACAGGCCTCCAGCCACTCCTGCTGCAATGCTATTTCCAGACAGCAGAGGGAGTGCTGAGGCTGAAAGTATACAAGAAACAACTGAAGAAAAAGGAACATTTTGAACACATGATAAAGTTTATTACTGGTTCACTGCTAATATCTAGAAGGCAACTAAACCTGGGAAGAAGAAGAAGAAGAAGAAGAAGAAAAAACAACATCTTTCACATTACCAAGAAGAGGAAAGTCCAGCCAGGGTACAGAGTCATTAGGAAAGACAAAGTCTGATGAATGTGGACTGTTGGTGGACTGAATGAAGGTGGCGTTTCTCTTGGTTGAGAGCATCTGGGTCACAGAGTTAAGGTGGACATGACCCCACCGCACCAGTGCGGCACAAACGGCCCAGCTCACCATCACAGATAGAAGGACCTACACAGGACGAACACAAAGAGCAGGAACAATATACTAGGAACCTAACAGTATTTAGACCCATTAGTGCATGAATGTAATTGATTTACATACATAGGCTAAAAAAAGACCAGATGGTTAAAATTAATTGCAAAAATGGCTGTAGTGAAGTTCTGAAAAAAAGTCATCATTTATTTTGCATCATTTAATTTTATATCTAATGCAATGTATATACACTACAGTTTAAAAGATCAGTAAGATTTTTAAAATAAGGCTCTTTATGCTCACCACCTCTTTATGCCTTACAATTTAAGGCTGTATTTATTTGATGAAAATACAGTAAAGATAGTAATTGTGAAATATTATTACAAATTTAAAATATTTGAATATATTTTTAAAAGTAATTACTTCCTGTAATGGGAAAGCTGAATTTTCAGCATCACTACTCCAGTCTTCAGTGTCACATGACCCTTGGTGAGAAATAATTTTAATATGCTGATTTGATTTTTTTTGTAGAAACCGTGGCTGTTTTTTCTGGATTCTTTGATGAAAAGTTGAAAAGAACAGAATTGATTTGAAATTGAAATATTTTGTAACATGTCTTTACATTCATTTTGTTCAATTTAATGCGTCCTTGCTGAATAAAAGTATTAATTTCCTTTAAAGGTGCCCAAGAATGCTTTTTCACAAGATGTAATATAAGTCTAAGGTGTCCCCTGAATGTGTCTGTGAAGTTTCAGCTCAAAATACCAAATAGATTTTTTTTAATAAATTTTTTTAACTGCCTATTTTGGGGCATCATTAACAATGCACTTATTTACACTTGGCGCCGCCCCCTTAAATCGCGTGCTCCCTGCCACAAGAGCTGTCGACTATATTACAGTGCATTTACAAAGCCTCAAATGGATCTTTACAAGATGTTCGTTATGCATGCTTCGAATTATGTGAGTAAAGTATTTATTTGGATGTTAACGTTTTATTCTGAGTGAATTTGAGGCTGTCCTCCGTGGCTAACGGCTAATGCTACACTGTTGGAGAGATTTATAAAGAATGAAGTTGTGTTTATGCATTATACAGACTGCAAGTGTTTAAAAAATGAAAATAGCGACGGCTCTCTTGTCTCCGTGAATACAGTAAGAAACGATGGTAACTTTAACCACATTTAACAGTACATTAGCAACATGCTAACAAAACATTTAGAAAGACAATTTACAAATATCAGTAAAAATATCATGCTATCATGAATTATGTCAGTTATTATTGCTCCATCTGCCATTTTTCGCTGTTATTCTTGCTTACCTAGTCTGATGATTCGGCTGTGTGCAGCTCCAGATGTTAATACTGGCTTGTGTAATCCCTTGAACATGGGCTGGCATTATGCAAATATTGGGGGCGTACACCCTGACTGTTACATAACAGTCGGTGTTATGTTGAGATTTGCCTGTTCTTCGGAGGTCGTTTAAACAAATGAGATTTATATAAGAAGGAGGAAACAATGGTGTTTAAGACTCACTGTATGTCTTTTCCATGTAATGAACTCCTGTTATTCAACTATGCCAAGGTAAATTCAATTTTTGAATCTAGGGCACCTTTAAAAATCTTACTGACCCCAAACTTTTGAATGGTAGTGTAAATCTGTTTTATATTCTATACTGTATGTTTCTTAAATATACTACAATCTTAAAAAGAAATCAAGTATTAATCTAAGATTATGTTCCTTTCTGATACATTTTAGCGCTTATATTTATGAATCAACATTAATTCATCAAACTGGATCTTTCAATTCACACATTTTTAGGTGTGCTGCACACAAACATCCCTGCATTAATAGATTTACACAGACTCGGAAGAGAATAATATCTAGACAGTCAGACACTGTCTAGTACAGCAGAGAAAAACCAATAAGAATTTCCCAAAAGCAAGATTCCAATACAGAGCTTACCATCACTCATAAAAAGCCTCAAACTGTTTCCCATAACCTTTGACAACATTCAGCCTCATATTAAATTAAGAACATTTTAGCCAAAGATCACTGTAACACAACGCACATCTTCGGTGGGAAACTTTGCCCAGATCAATGATATAATCTTCTTACAGGCAAAACATCAATCTAATATACAGCAGGTTAAAAGCGGTAAAAGAGCTCGACAACCAGTGCAACAGGAAATCCCATATATCATGAGTGAAGGTGTCTGTGTTGGACTAATTTAGGAAATAAAAGTAAACTTCTCTTTTGTGGAAAGTCACACAACTTTAAAAGTGAAGAAACACTTGCAGCAATGACTCTCAATTGCTGGAATACACGACACGACTTTCCCCCCGATTTAAAGTCTTAAGTCGATGCTAGTTGGCGAAGTCAGAGCTAGGTTTAATTTCCTATAAAATTGCATAGTCTATGATGGGCACAGACTCAGACTTTTTAGTATCAGACTATTAATGTATCCAGTCACAGTATATCAAACATGTTTGATATTTTGAACCAATTTTAGAGCAGTGTTTTCATTTGCAATGCGAGACGCATTTTTCTGCGAGTTTGAGTGACTTCTGGTAGTGTGTGATCCTCAGTCGTTTAGTGTATGATGCCCAGTTTTTCTATGTAACCATTTTACAATGTCACCAAATGTATGATGCCTAGTGTTTTCAAATCTGTTCAGATTTTAAATGTATTGTAGTGCATTCCAGCCTTAAAAGTACAGTAAGCAATTTCTGAGAAACGCTGTTGAAAGTCGAGCCGAACGCCACAACATACTTGTAGCCAATCAGCAGTAGGGGGCGTGTCCACTCATGATGGGGGAGGAGAGAGTGAGCAAGAGGGAGATTTGAAGAAAGACTGTAGAAAGAGAGATGGCTGAGAGACATTACAAAAGAAAAAAAGTCAGAGGAATATCATTGGAAAAAGAAGGGTTATGATCAGGCAAGAACTTTAGGACCCGCGTTAAAGGGATAGTTCACCCAAAAATGAATATTTAATTATCCCATGATTTACTCACACTCATGCCATCCTAGGCGTATATGACTATCTTCTTTCAGACGAACACAATCAGGAATATTTTTAAAAATATTTTTGCTCTTTAAAGCTTTTTTATGGTAGTGAAGGGGGGGATTCAGATTTTGAAGCCCCAAAAAAATTCATCCATCCATTATAAAAATAATCCATATGGCTCCAGGGGGTTAATAAAACTTTATAAATTCAAATAACTAGCTTCTGGCGGACGACCGTACGCATATGGCGCAAGTCGCCATGAGTAACCCCTGACGCGATATATGATGTAGGAGTTCAAACAAATATGGCTGGGCAACAAAATCAAGCTCCTCTTTTCTTATATCGAAATCCTCCGACATTTCTCTTTAAAAATGATCATTTTAGACTTCTAATTCGTGACCGGTGATTTGTTTTGCAATATCCTCTGCGCTCCCCCCACAACCATTATAAAGCTTGGAGAAGCAAGGATATTTTAAAGGATTAGTTCACTTTCAAATTAAAATTTCCTGATAATTTACTCACCCCCATGTCATCCAAGATGTTTATGTCTTTCTTTCTTCAGTAGAATAGAAATGAAGATTTTTGATGAAAACATTCCAGGATTATTCTCTTTATAGTGGACTTCAATGGCCTCCAGACCGTTGAAGGTCAAAATTACAGTTTCAGTGCAGCTTCAAAGAGCTTTAAACGATACCAGACGAGGAATAAGGGTTTCTAGCGAAACGATCGGTCATTTAAAAAAAAAAAAAATACAACTGTATATGCTTTATAAACACAAATGATCACCTTGCATGTGCTTCCACTTTCCGTATTCTTCAAAAAGTTTACGCTGTATGTCCTACACCTTCCCTATTCTACTTACAGAACGAACACGGCGCCAGTTTCGTTTTGACCGATCGTTTCCCTAGATAAGACCCTTATTCCTCGTCTGGTATTGTTTAAAGCCCTTTGAATCTGCACTGAAACTGTAATTTTGACCTTCAACCGTTTGGAGGCCACTGAAGTCCACTATATGGAGAAAAATCCTGGAATGTTTTCATCAAAAACCTTAATTTCTTTTCGACTGAAGAAAGAAAGACATGGACATCTTGGATGACATGGGGGTGAGTAAATTATCAGGAAAATTTTATTTGAAAGTGAACTAATCCTTTAACTCTGATTGTGTTTGTCTAAAAGAAGACAGTCATATACACCTAGGATGATTTGAGGGAGAGTAAATCATAATTTTAATTTTTGGGTGAACTAACCCCTAGAAAAGCTTTCCAGTGCTGCGAAAGCGGGAAGGCCTGAAAATGGACACTGAGGTTGCGTTGTTTCTGCTCCATAAGTGAGTAACATTGGTTTCGCTATGTTTCACAGAACCAAGACAAGCTGTTGTTGTAGTGTTAGCTGTAGTAACAGGACAGTTTTAGTGTCATTGTTTGTCTGGAGTTGCTGTTCTGCTGGCAACTAAGAAAGAACTTTTACCTCTATATAATCTTGAGTCCTGTATGTTCATTTTTGTTATTCTTTGTCATTCGTTCGTAATCACTTTATTTTTCATGAAGCATTATTTTGCTTAAATTCTGCTATGATAAAGAGACATCCACTCTTGATATGCATGTTCATGCATTTTGGGGGCGGAGCAATGAAGCGAAGGGCATGTTTGTTTGGGTTGATTTCAAATATCAACGATGTTTCTCAGAAATTGCTTACTACACCTTTAAGTCATTCTGAATTTGAGCAGCATCCCTTGATGTAACTCACAGAGAGTCTCCTGGAGACCGAGAACACAGACAGCCGCAGAAACAGGTGCAGATGCTGAGAGAGGAGGACTAGAAGAACAACTGCCCTAAAAAAAGAAAAAGAAAGAAATTTGTATTTAGAGTGCTTTGTGTATGTATGTGTAGTTGCACAATGAGTTGCAACTATTCCTTGAATTATTATCACTACAGGCTATTTCTATATTGTTCAGTTACTAAAATAAAATGGCTACATATTAAAAACATTATACACTGCTATTTCTTTGCTTGACCGATTGCAGTACAAACAAAATAATTGTTTAATGGACTCACTTTATATATTAAGTGTCTTTAATTACTACAGTATGTACTAACATTTAAATATTATTACATTGTACTTATATTTTAAAAATACCTGCATGTCATTACAGCTGTAATTATTTTCTGTAATTGCATCTATAATTACACTGTTGACCTTCTCTTACACCTTAACCGACCCTTAAATCTACCCATACCACCAAACTTGTCCCTAAACTAACCTGTTTCCCACCTCAATAGCAGCAAAAGTGAATTGCAATACAATATGAACACAACAAGTGAATTGTACTGAACAGTTTCTCTTTTTTTGATGTAAGTACATAAAATGTGACTGAGAACACAATATGAAAGAGCTCAGAAAAGTGTGTCCTTACACTGCAGCCATGCCCCAGTGGTCAGAACAAAGCAGCGCTGCTTCCCTGTAGATGGAAAAACCCAAGATGCAAAGGACAGGGGCCAGAACTAATGGTCTACAACGTCCCAGTGCAAACCCACTCAGACCAGTCAAACCCATGGCTAACTGCACAATACCTGAAACCAGAGTCATGCCCCTCAGCTGCACACACACAGACAGAATGCAATGTAAATATAATTATATATATGGACAAGCACTGACAAACACATACAAATTAAGATAATAAATATGAAACTATCAAGATGAAATATTAATTTATCAAATAAAATAAAAATTTTGATGTGCCATTTTGGAAAGTGGAAGCTGACGTTACTATGCACTTCTGCAGAACAATGTGACAATGGAGGGTGGTCTGAATGTTCAGCACCACGGACAGCACTGTGCTCTACCTCTCTTATTGGGTGTGCTGGGGCCACAGGCTCCTCTGCTTCAATACACTGCCCCCTACAGGCCACAGGAGTCCCTACCACACAATACAATTAAAATCAGATTTCAGAATCAGAAACAACACAACAGAAACAACAACTACAACAGTACACAGATAGTAAAACAAAAATATGTGAATATAGTCAAACCAAAAAAATATTCAGACATTTTTGATATTTTTAATATATTATTACTAATGGGTGCAGGACACTATAGTTCATTTATGTAAGTGAGGATAGCAAAATAAACTGTGACATATTATACCCAAAAATTCTTCATACAGTGGACTACCAGTAAAATTTATACAAATTTGGAACCAAATATTATTATGACACTTTGACCTGATCATGTTTTGCTTAAGTGTTATCTGACAAAATTAAGATTATTTTTTTCTGATACAGTTTAACTCTGAGATCTTGTCAATATTGTATTACCATTTTTTTTAAACTATAGTGAATAAACTATAATAATGAATGAAATGTTCAAGGTGTCTGAATAAATTTTGGTTTGGTTTGACTGTATATATATATATTAAGCAAGGAGAGGATGCATTAAATTGATCAAAAGTGACAGTAAAGACATTTAAAATGTTACAAAAGATTTCTATTTTAAATAAATGCTGTTTGTAACTATTCATCAAAGAATTCTAAAAAATAAAGTAAAAACATATCACAAATATTAAGCATGGCAACTGTTTTCAACATTGATGATAATCAGAAATGCTTCTTGAGATTGTCTATGTCTTCATTTTAATTCTGGGCAGTACCATTCTGACCTGACTGAGCAGAAAGCAGGGCTAGGGCAGGGATCAGAAAGTCCAAAGATGGAGCCTGGATCAATGGCAAACTGAGAACAGAGGAAACACTGGACTTAACCCTATAGATTGTTTTGTACTTTAGTACAACTGTATCAACTTGCATGGAAAGCAATGAGGGTAAATGTAACCTTACCGTGATCCGATCCAGCTCTGCAGTAGTGTAGATATACCTGAGTAAAAGAGCACATGGGCCACTATTCTTTCCTTGTCTACTTCCTGAATCAGTGCACTCACAACCATCGCACACACAGAGGACAGTACCAACACATGCTGCATGGAGACGGAGAACAAAACAGACTTTTACACTTGTTTTTGCTGTGTTCACAAAGTTTGCTCTGAGAACTTTACATTTACGTATGACTTTGACTTTTCAGCATTTGTATAATATAAAAGTAAGTTCTCGAATTACAAAAAGAACTCAAGGATGACTGCAGGTTTAACAACTATTTTGTTCATCTACACAGGGATTAAAGTGCATGCTTTTATTGTACTCTATGTGTTATATGATTTTATCAACTTGTAAAAGAGATAAGAAATAAAATGTAAAAATACTTACTTGCAGTGCAAGGGCAATATTCAGCAATAATGAGGGACTGCGATCCACATTTAGGCTTTCCATTCTTCCAAGCTTTTCTGGGTCCAAAGGTTTCTCTTTATATGTAAACAGTTTCTTACATCTATCAGTCCTAACCATTGTTTCTGACTTTCTTTTCCTCCTTCTTTGTATTTCCTTAAAATGCTATTTGGTCCGTCACTGTTAACAATGTTAGCTAAATTCTTTCTCCTCTTGTGTCTCTGTTTCCTCCTCATATGGTGGCCTTTGACTCAGTTATGCAACGTGCAGTTTTTCATCAGCATTACTTCTTTCAATCATTATCTTCCTATTGACTTAAAATAACAATGGATTATTGCACCAGCTTTGCTTGGGAAGCTGATATGACCTCTGGAGAAATTTGTGATTATGCTTGCCACAGTAAGTCCACTGTTAAACACACTCTTGTGAAAAAGAAGTGTGCTTAATTGTATTGAACATGCATTTGTATTGTACTTCTTTAAAAACTGTACTTGCAGATAATATAATATTAATAAAATAAAAGGCCATTTATATGTACTTAAAGTGAGTAGACTCACCATGTTTCGTAACAAACTTAAAGGGTTAGTTCACCCAAAACTGAAAATTATCAGATGATTTACTCACCCTCAAGCCATCCTAGGTGTATATGACTATCTTCTTTTAGCCAAACACAAATGAAGTTATATTAAAAAAAATATCCTTACTCCTCCAAGCTTTATAATGGTTGTGAAGGGGGGCCACATTTTGAAGCCATAAAAACAAAACAAATGCACCCATCCATCATAAAAGTAATCCATACGGCTCCAGGGGGTTAATAAAGGCCTTCTGAAGCGAAGCGATGGATTTTTTTGTAAGAAAAATATCCACATTTAAAACTTTATTAACTATAATAACTAGCTTCCAGTAGACGGCTATAAAAGTGACCTCTGACCCGACACATGACGCAATAATGAATGAGGATAGAGCAATACAAAACACCGGTCACGAGTTTAAAGAAATTTTAAAGGTGCCCTAGAATCAAAAATTGAATTTACCTTGGCATAGTTGAATAACAAGAGTTCAGTACATGGAAATGACATAAAGTGAGTCTCAAACTCCATTGTTTCCTCATTCTTATATAAATCTCATTTGTTTAAAAGACCTCAGAAGAACAGGCGAATCTCAACATAACACCGACTGTTATGTAACAGTCCGGATCATTAATATGTACGCCCCCAATATTTGCATATGCCAGCTCATGTTCAAGCATTACACAAGGGCGGCCAGTATTAACGTCTGGATGAGCACAGCTGAATCATCAGACTAGGTAAGCAAGCAAGAACAATAGCGAAAAATGGCAGATGGAGCAATAATAATTGACATGATCCATGATATCATGATATTTTTAGTGATATTTGTAAATTGTCTTTCTAAATGTTTCGTTAGCATGTTGCTAATGTACTGTTAAATGTGGTTAAAGTTACCATTGTTTCTTACTGTATTCACGGAGACGAGAGCCGTCGTTATTTTCATTTTTAAACACTTGCAGTCTGTATAATGCATAAACACAACTTCATTCTCTATAAATCTCTCCAACAGTGTGTAATGTTAGCTTTAGCCACGGAGCACTATCAAACTCATTCAGAATCAAAATGTAAACATCCAAATAAATACTTTACTCACATGATCCGATGCATGACGAACATTTTGTAAAGATCCATTTGAGGGTTATATTAGCTGTGTGAACTTTGTTTATGCACTGTATTGTAGTCGCGAGCTCGGGGGCAGGGAGCGCGAGGATTTAAAGGGGCCGCAGCCTGAACTGGCGCATATTTAATGATGCCCCAAAATAGGCAGTTAAATTTTTTTTTTTTAAATCTATGGGGTATTTTGAGCTGAAACTTCACAGACACATTCAGGGGACACCTTAGACTTATATTACATCTTGTGAAAAAACGTTCTAGGGCACCTTTAAAGAGAAGATGAGCTTGAGTTGCCCGCAAGATACTCCTACGATCCTGCATCATACATCGCGTCAGGGGTTCCTCATTTAGTCCAAGTCGACTTGCGCATTCTGTGTACGTTCGTCCACCGGAAGCTAGTTATTTGAATTTATAAAGTTTTAAATATGGATATTTTTCTTACAAAAACCCATTGCTTTGCTTCAAAAGGCCATTATTAACCTCCTGCAGCCATATGGATTATTTTTATAATGGATGGATTAATTTTTTGGACTTCAGAATCTTGTCCCCCCTTCACTACCATTATAAAGTTCGGAAAAAACTGGATATTTTAATATAACTCTGACTGTGTTCATCTGAAAGAAGATAGTCATATACACCTAGGATGGCTTGAGGGTGAGTAAATCGTGGGATCATTTTCATTTTTGGGTGAACTAACTCTTTAAGTACACTTTTAAAAAGTGCACTTTGTAATAATGTCATCTTAAAAGTTTTACTTTAAAGTACATTTTGAACCTTACAGAAGTGCACTTATTTTGATGTGTTGACATACTAAAGCACATGTAAAGTAAAAAAAAAAAAACTGTATTATCTATAATCTATATTTGTGGACACAACAGTGGAAAAATGACAGGATTAAATCCATGTTTATTAGCATTGGTGAGTCAGCAGGATACAGGACTGTAGAATGATACACTCATGGCTTAAAGTGGCGTAAAGTGACTCTGGTTTCCCAGGCCACCTCAGCAAGAAAACATCAAGTCACTACACACAGACACACTGCTCATGGATTGAAGCATGCCTCTTTCACATTCACACTAATTACAGATATAGATATGTTCAGAGAATTTGTATCTTTAGTGACGAAACCCAACAAAACTACACAATGTTCACGGCTACAAATGCAACAACGCTAGCAAATATCGTAACTGCGCTCAAATACAGTAGGAGGAAGTCTTTGTCCAGTCATTCTGGGGACTTTCGATTTAATTAATAGCTTGAGCGAGAGGTCATTAAAGATGCATTGGCAGCTTAAATAACTCAGTAATCAGTCTCTATACAGATCACATTAATTTCTCAGTACAGGGTACAAAAAGCAAACACACACACTTGCTTCAAAACTGGTGAAGCGTGGCAAGAACTCCCTCGAAAGCTTGGGTCACATGACACGTCCAATTAGAGAGAGATCAGGAGCAACAAACAAACCGAACAAAAAGCAAACAAGTTCTCATTCAGCACAACAGATGACTGGAGAATCAATATCTCTGCCATACCAACTTGAGTTCGGTCCTTATTATAGTTCATAACCGAAGATACACTAAACCTGTTCTGCTCTTGTTGCTATGGGATGGATGGTAAATTCTGATCAGACATGAAAAGACCGAGAAAGACCTCAGTTATAAGCCAGTGATCATGGCACATAGAATCATTTTAACTCTCATTTGTCGCACAGTGTACAAAAATAAAACTATAAATACAGTGTAAGAGGACTGAAGTCATATTATGCATATTCTGAGTCACTTTTGAATGTTGCACTGTATTAAAACTCACACAAGTGAGCGTTAATATCCACACTTTGCCATTGCCCAATATCTCCGATATGTCTATGAATAAGATTAATAAAGAATTAAAAATCTGTGTAGAGCTTATTGCATTACATGTTAAGAAATTCTCCTTCATGGAGTATAAACTGTATTTTACTAAATGACCGAGACAAATTATGTGTATATGACTCTCTTTGCACAGTGAAGTATTAGTCAAATGTTAATATCGGAAATGTCTTTATCAAAAACATCTGTGGATAGTAATATCGCATATACAGTAAAGCCAAGAGTCAGAAATAGCACACAGGTTCATTAACATACAACCTGAGCAAGAGTCCCGGGTTAAATACATCAGCCTCATTAATGTCGACATTAACTGCATATGGAACGAGTGCATATGGTTTTTGTTTCTTAATGAGATGGACAAAATACTCCTTTGACTATATTAGTCTGTTTTATTTTTACTTTTGAGTGTGTTCCTGATTTAAACATGCAGAAATGGTGCTGGTAGATCTTTGACAGAGCAGTCAAACAATTACCCAGCTAACAGGGAACGTTCTCACAACTTTGGCTAACGTTCTGGAAGGTTCTTTCAAAGTTATGAACAAACGTTCTTCCATTAGCGTTAACAATGTTTTTTTTCTGGTGTTTAATAATGTTCTCAAAAAGTTAGCACAAAAACATTATTTTCAGTTTTCAGTATTTATGTTTCAGTCGGATGTTCGTCAAATGTTTTTTAAATGTTATACTTGTTACTTTTGAATGTTCTGAAATGTTCCCATAATGTTTCCCACAATGTTCCCTTAACGTTGGCATAACCAACGTAAAAATAAATAAATAAATAAATAAAAACATTTTAAACATTCAGAGAGCATTCAAATATAACATTTTTATAACTTAATGGGAACATTAGCAAAACAGAACACATTTTTGCAGGGACTTCACCATTTAAAAAGAAATACTGTTTGTTTCCATCTGAGACATAATTATATTACATGCAGCTCAAATAGTGCTCAGTATATAGAGACTATAGAGACTATTTTCTCAGTTTGTGAGCTCATCTTTCAGGTATGAGACTTTAAAACTTTTTCACTCAAAATAGGACAATGGTTAAGAGTGGCTAGTCTAAAAACATTTACAGCAAGAACTTACTTTGGGTATGTTACTCCCTCAATTAGAAAAGGAAAACCTACTACCACTTATTTTGTCAAAGGTTGATTCAATCGTCTTATAGCATGAGTCATGAAGAGGACAGCCAAAACAACGCAAAGACTAACCTGTCAACAACTTCCACCAACATAACCAGCAGATTGCCTGTGGCTATGCATTTGTTGATGTAGTACAGTTTTTCTTGTCTGTTTTTTCAAAGGAAGCAAAAAGGAGTAATATAGAAGGGGCAACAGTGTCACAGATCAAGCTGATCACAGGCGCTCACATCCTCTGAGTGAAGTTTTCAGGGAAGACCCCCTTTTTCCCAAGATCTTTATGCTGAATCCAGTCAGACTCTTTGACTCCCATCAACCACCCTTCATCCTGTAAGCACACAAAGTCAGTTAGGTGATCTTAACTAACACCGCAGAGATCTCTTGGGTAAGAGCTATACAACTATACAAACCTGCTCATCTGGATTTTCGAAGTTCACTACCAGCACCACATCTCCTGCCTTCAACTCCAACTCATCGGAGTCATTGGCATTGTAGTCGTGCATTGCTTTCACCTACATTCACGCAAATACAAAAATCACTTCTTCTGCTTAAAATTCTAATTAACAGACCTTTGTTAGTTAAATGAAAACATGTTTTTTGCGCTCACTTTGAACAGGAAGGCTTCTGGCATCTCTACACTCTCTGTGGTCTCTGTGGTCACTGCTGCAGTCTGGAAGCAAAGACATATATTTATGCATTGTATGAATTATTAGCATTAAAACTAGAAAGGTGCTCCACTTAGTGCCTGGCATGCTGAAGAGACCCTAATGTACCATTTCATGTCTTTAGGTCAGGTGGTGGAGTCTGCAGCTACTCCTTTGGTCCACCAGAGGGAGCCCTCACCTGATTATCAGCATGCACTACTGTTCAAAAGATTGGGGTTGAAAAGATTTTTTTGTTTTAGCTACATTTTTGGCCATTTTTTATTTAGATAGGACAGTAGAAGGACAGACAGGAAATCATGGGAGACGAGAAAGGGGAATCGGACTGGGAAAGGACCTCAAGCTGAGCTTGTGTTGTCACCCAAAGTGTTGGAACACTTTCCACATGTCTGTCTCTAACAGAAAGATTTTTTAATGTTTTTGAAAGAAGGCCCACCAAGGCTGCATTTATTTGATCAAAAACACAGTAATATTGTGAAATATTATTACAATTTGAAATAACTGTTCTCTATTTAAATACACTTTAAATGGTAATTTATTCATGTACTTGTAAAGCTGAATTATCAGCAGCCATTACTCAAGTCTTGCTTCTTCAAAAATCATTCTAATATATACAACAACCGCATATTATAAAATGCGGTTGTTGCTAAAGAAACATTTCTTATTATAGTCAATGTTTAAAGGGGACCTATTATGCCCCTTTTCACAAGATGTAATATAAGTCTCTGGTGTCCCCAGAATGTGTTTGTGAAGTTTCAGCTCAAAATACCCCACAGATCATTTATTATAGCTTGTCAAATTTGCCCCTATTTGGGTGAGTGCAAAAATATGCCATTTTTTGAATGTCCCTTTAAATGTAAATGAGCTGCTGCTCCCTGCCCACTTTCCAGAAGAGGGCGGAGCTTTAACAGCTCATGCTTCAGTTGCTCAACAACAACAAAGCTGGAGAATCTCACGCAGCCAAAATGACGATTGTCAGTAACGGTGTTCAGCCTTAGTCGGACACTGATGGAGAGACTCAAGGCTGGAACACACCAAGCCGACGCCGACGAACTAGTGGCGACGAAAGCAGACTGCGGGGTTTGCTCACGTCGGCAGCATCTGGGTCCAAAGTTGCCCTGACACACCAAACCGACGCTCGACAGCCGACGGCCAAGTAGCACGTCCGTTCTGCGCCTGCGTAAGATGAAATGCCTTGCCGTACCAGCAGGTGGCAGTAGCTGAACAGAATCATCAGATGGCATGACGGACCAATGAGCTCCGACACCGATTCAACATGTCGAAAAAAATCCAATGAGGACCAACTTCAGCCGACGATGCGGAATATACTGAGAAAACTTAGTCGGCCGACGAACAAAAACTGCCAGACGGCCGACTGTCGGCTTGGTGTGTTCCTGCCTTCAGGAAGAAGGTACAACTTTTAGAATGCAACTGGATGTTTCTGAATGGTTAGAGGATAAATTTATGTAGTTCCTGTGGAATTGATTCAACTCATCGACTAGCATGTACCGTCATGTTAATCTTTTGTGCAAATCCAGCGTTGAATTGAACGTTTGTGAAACAGTCCGGCGTAAAATGACGCCATGGCAACAACACTCTACTACAACAACTCTTCATCTTCTCTAAAGCAGCCCAACATGGCCTCACCCCCATTGTTGCATGTTCTCGGGGGCAGGCTTTATGTACATTTTAGGGTTCGTGATGTCACCAACCCGGGAAGAAGCTTCTTGTAGTCTCTACCAGTAGTCCTTAAAAAGTGATTTCTTTAAAAGAAAATATCTCCCTTTGCTTTGAACCATGAGCGTCATAACTTTGCAGATGTTGTTTATGCTCAAATAGCAACATTATACACTAACTAAAGTTAAAAAAGTGAAATCATAATCAAGGACCCCTTTAAAACAGTCAAGCTGCTTAAAGGTCCCGTTCTTCGTGATCCCATGTTTCAAACTTTAGTTAGTGTGTAATGTTGTTGTTAGAGTATAAATAAAATCTGTAAAATTTTAAAGCTCAAAGTTCAATGCCAAGCGAGATATTTTATTTAACAGAAGTCGCCTACATCGAACGGCCAGTTTGGACTACATCCCTCTACTTCCTTCTTTAATGACGTCACTAAAACAGTTTTTTGACTAACCTCCGCCCACAGGAATACACAAGAGTTGCGTTTGTAGAGTGTGTTTGTCGCCATGTCGTCGAAACGCTGTTATTTTCATCCTGCAGTCCAATCACCGGGTCTGATTCCGGCTCAAATTGATAGGGTAAAATTAAAGACATGTTTACAATAACACTGAGCGCGTGCGTCTCCACGTTATGGTAAGAGGCGTGACCTTTCCGGGCAAGGTTCGCTAAGCTGCTGTCGAATCACAACACAGGAACCGCTGGCACAATCAGAACTCGTTACGTATTTCTGAAGGAGGGACTTCATAGAACAAGGAAGTCATCAGCCCGTTTTTATGACATTGGAAACAGCGGTATACAGATAAGTAAATTATGTGAAAAATACTGTGTTTTTTTACACGCGAAACATGAACACATGTTATATTGCACACTATAAACACAATCAAAGCTTCAAAAAACCACGGAAAACGGGACCTTTAATATTTTGGTGGAAACCATTATTTTTTTTCAGGATTATTTAATGGATAGAAAGTACAAAAGAACAGCAGTTATTTGAAACAGAAATATTTTGTAACATTATAAATGCCTTTACTGTCATTTTGATCAATGTAATGTATCACTGCTGAATAAAAGTATACAATTTTGTTTATAAAAAAACTGATCGCAAACCTTTGAACAGTAGTGTATGTTGCCGCAAATTTTGGGTCACCTATAGTATTCCTGTTTGTCCTTTAGTCTCTTGCTTTGGGTTTGATTATCAGATTTTTTTTTTACTATTTTACTATTACTATTAAGTGTGCTTCACTTACCTCACTTACGGTTTCAGCTACTGCCTCTTCTGTAACAACTGCCTTTTCCGTGGCCTGCAAAAAGGAAAGACCGGGAGATAAAGAAGAAGAGGGCCAATATAGTTTGAGGAATAAAAGGTAGAAATACCAAGAGAGAGCCAAGAATTGAAAGAGAGAACAAAAAGATGCAAATTACACAGCTATCCTCGTAACATATTAAGCCTAGTTATAGCAGTTACTACTACTACTACAACTACTACTACTACTAATGCTACTAGCGCTGCTACCAGCATTCTCCCAATTGCCATGCTAAGCATCTTCTTGCTCCCATCCAGTGATGCCTACAGCAACAGGACCTCAGTATAGCGCAGCTCAGCTCCTGTCAGCTAGCTCTATGAGATTTGTACCTGAGCCCCATCATCGTCCCACCCCTGGGCCTGCGGGGTAGAATCATTGTCATTCCCCTGCACAAGCTGAGAGCCCTCATCATCATCATCCCAGGTGGGGATTGCGGCCGGAGCATGCACAGGTTGGCTACCATCATCATCATCCCAGGTAGCCTGGGTACCATCATCGCCCCAGCCAGAGTGCACAGGCTGGGTACCATCATCGTCCCATGTCTGTGGCACCTCAGCTTCCTTCTCTGTTTGCTACATGTGGCGGGGGGGTGGGCAAATAGGGCAGTGAGGGGAATGGTGGGAAGGGGGCATGTGGGAGCCGGGAAAAGCATGACCAGAGTGGAGAAAGAATGAGGAGCCAGAGAGAGTGTAAAACACAGCATTTCTTCAGCCGAACACACAATGATGTGGGACGTGCAACATTAATATCATGGACAGTTACTGGTGCTAAAGCAGGACAGACAAACATTTAAAAAATTTTATGCAGGAAAGCTTTGCAGTGAAAGGAAATTTAATGGAATAGCCGTTTTGCAACTGTTTGACAAAGGCAGATTAATTTCCCTTACCATTAAATATACTGAATGACACAGCTTTCAGAATTAGCTAAATAATTGGAAATTGCTTAATAATCTGTCTGAATTAAAAGGAAAGCTTATATATGCTGGTATACACTACAACTTTGAGAAACAATCAAAAGCACACTCACCTCCCATGGATCCCAATTCTGTCAAAATGCACACACACACACACAGATAAAGCAAAATTAATTAAAGATTTGTCCATTTGACTAAGAGGCATTTACACTGACGTTTCATTGCAGACATATACTTACATACATACAAATACATTATAATGCATAAAATAAACATATTTTAAGCCAGGATTATAGTACTCAAATCTGGACAAGACCATATTTTTAGGAGCGTTTGGACTTGAATAAGCTGTTCTTGACTATGATCTTTGAGTCTGAGTCCGGTCTTTTCTGTAGTCGAGTACTACAATACTGCTATAAGTTACATCTACTAGCTCAAGTTCTTTTAATTCTGACAGACCTGTGCGGCTGGGGTGGTGGCGGCCTGAAGTGAGTCCAGATCCATATCCAGCAGATTAGCAGTGGCTGGAGCTTCATACTGCAGTGGTGTAAAGTATTTGAGTAAATGTAATTCGTTACTATAATTAAGTATCTTTTTGGATTCTTTATATATATCTTTATTCTTTACTTACTTGACTGATATTAGCAACTTTTATTCTCTACTTGACTACATTTTTGAATAAGTATATACTCTTTACTCCAATATATTTGTAATGAGTAACGCAGTTACTTGTTACATTTTGCATAGCACTACGTAGCACCGGACATGACGTGCAGAAAAAAAAAAAAAAAAGTAAGCTAAATCGTGCGCACGTTTTAGTAAATCGAGGGAACGAATACATTTTTCTTGCATGTCATGTGCGGGGCTCCATATGGCACCTAACTTTTTCTGCAGCAGTTTATTTCTGCTACAAAAGAAGCAATATCGCCATCTATAGGGCATTGAAGGTACTGTGCGTTTTGCCCTTGTTCACCCAATTTTATCAACATGGCTACTTTATGCGAATGGGAGTGCATTAGCAGGTAGCTGTGAATCACAGGTGCTTCATATATGAGATGAGGACATGGATACAGTCGAAACCAGTCCATGTAAGTAGGCCTATTTAATTTTAATCAAATTTTAATTAAAGGATATTGGTTTACTTGTGCTCTTTTTGAGCACTTGAGCTTAACTGAGACTTAAGTGTTTGTAGACGTTTAAATGGTTAGTTCACCCAAAAATGAAAATTCTGTCATTAATTACTCACCCTCATGTCATTCCACACCCGTAAGACCTTCATTCATCTTCGGAACTCAAATTAAGATAATTTTGATGAAATCCTTGGGGTATGACTTGTCCATAGACAGCAATTTAACCACCACTTTCAAGCTCCAGAAAGGTACTAAAGACATTGTTAAAATAGTCCATGTGACTACAGTGGTTCAACCTTAACTTTATGAAGCGACGAGAATATTTTTTGTGCGCAAAAACAAAACAAAAATAACGACTTTATTGAACAATCTCTTCTCTTCCCTGTCATTGTCCTTACGCAGGTGACGCAGTAAGCACAGTGAATATTTCCGTGTTTATGTCCAAATGCCGGCTCAGTATTGGCCAAAGCCGATCATGTGAGCAGCCTGATGCATGCGTGTGATGCTGACGCAGGAGCGGCCAACAATGAGTCGCCGTTCTGACGTAGAACATGGAGGAGCTGGATGTAAATAACGTATGAGAATGACACAGAAGAGAAGATATTGTTGAATAAAGTCATTATTTTTGTTTTGTTTTTGCGCACAAAAAGTATTCTCGTCACTTCATAACATTAAGGTTGAACCACTGTAGTCACATGGACTATTTTAACGATGTCTTTAGTACCTTTCTGGACCTCGAAAGCGTCGATTGCTGTCTATGGACGAGTCATATACCTCTCAGATTTCATCTAAAATATCTTAATTTGTGTTCTGAAGATGAATGAAGGTCTTATTAGTTTGGACGACATGAGGGTGAGTAATTAATGACAGAAAATTTAATTTTTGGATGAACTAACCCTTTAAGAGGCTGTTGTGTCAACCTTGATTTATTGCTATATTGAGGTGTTCAGTTTTATTTTGATTTTAGAAAATAATGTGATTGCTTTCCTCACAAATCACAAAACTGGCATGCCTCTTAGGTGCTGAGGACTAATGCATCTTTGCATTGTAAAATAACTTTCATTTTATCAACCATGGTGGATGAACACTTCCAATTTTCCCTAAAGTCTTCAAAGTGGAGCCAATCATCAAGCAGGTTATGAGCTGGAAACTTTTAAATAAACACCTGATAAGTGTCCTGCTGTTGCCCATTTTCTTTATACCATCAAATTCTTTGAATTTCAGTTTAGCAATTCCTGTAATTTCACCTCAAATTCAACATCCTGCCATTCAAATTCCAACTCATGAATTAACAGGGAATGTTCACATGATATCATCGTATGTAGATTACAAAAGAAGAAATTAATGCTGACCTGTGTTGGCGAAGTGACACTGATGTTTGGAGTGGCAGCCTCACCAAATAGATTGATGATGCTCTCCTGTTTCATATCCTTTGATGGAGTAACTTTAGGAGGTGGAGGGACAGCTGGCTTTAGCTGGAAATGCACATAAATAAGAAACATGTTTCTGCACTGCAGACCAGTGTCACTGATGCTAATGAGAATCACTGCAGTATTGTTTACAGGTGTCAGAAGAATTATTGTACACTGCAAATACAAAGCCATGATGATTTCTAAAATGCATAAATTACCTTAGACGGAGATTTGGGAATGGCTGGCGGTCCTCCTGGGCTCAAAGTGTGATTGGCATCTTGTGTTCTTTCACTGGAGCATAAAGTACAGATAATGATCTAAATACAGTATCATGGATATGATGAGCCCCTCTGAGTCATGCTTTCATTAGGCTCAATCCAAGGACAAGTGCTTCACACTACAAGCCCTAGTCATAGATGACCAGTGTGACTAAAAGTCTATCTGGGATACTTCCACGCCAGAACTGACACTGTAACTACACTGGAGGATAGTATCAGTTGTAACAGTTATTCATGCAGACTGAGACGCAGTTGCTTCCTGTGCAAAATCATTCTGCTCATGCAGTGAATTTAAATGCACTGTGAAGGCATCATCTAAAACACATAGTTGCAGAATGCAAAACTGCTGCTGGAAATGGCTACACTTGAGGGCACGCGAAAAGCTTCAGTAAGACGGAATGCAGAGACGCACGCATACACACAAACCCTCAAACACACAGCACTACAGGGCTACCGCTGTTACCTCTTCTGGGCTGTTGATGTCCTCACCCCTTGGCTACCTGTTTTTCTGTGAGAGTGGTGTTGGGGTTTGTTCATTTATTTAATTTCATGTACACTGTATAGAGTGTAATTATACCAATACTAATTATTGCCACTGTTTTGATGCAAAATGGATAAAAACGTATCATCAAGGTTAGAAAAAAATGAAACTTTATGTATGTCACATTATATACATTTGACTGACCTGGACATATCTTGATTTTCTAATTTCACCAGTGTATCATTCAGATTCTGATTAATCTGTAAGAAAAAAATATGAAATAGAAAATAAACATCTTTTTTGTGTTGTGGTTTCCACAAAAATATTAATTTTCAACATTGATAATGATAAGATATTGATAATAATAAGAAATGTTTCTTGAACAGTAAATCAGCATATTAGAATGATTTCTGGAGGATTATGTGACACTGAATACTGGAGTAATGATGCTGAAAATTCAGTTTCATCATCACAGGAATAAATTACATTTTATATATCAAATATATTAAAATAGAATATAAGTTATATGCAAAGCACTGGATTCCTTACTTTTCCCATTTCTCGGTGAAACTTCTCCTCCAGACCAGCCACACTCTGGAATGTATTCACGTAAAAGCCAACACGACTGGAAGAGAGCAGACACAATTTCAGGCCCCATACGATGACAATAAATCTCAGTCTAAGATGGTATGCCCGCCCATGGACCATTTACGACCAATCTGGTGCGTATTGCACACATAAATGTCAAGAGCCAATCAGATTGTCAGGTTTCTACATAATTTCCATGAAACAGGGCGTACAGGTACTGTATATGCCTAAGAGCCAAAGAGGTTCATAGCAGGTTCACAACATTCCAAACAATTTTCTGCCAATTTGTGTCACGTGATGAAGTGTAACTAATAGAAGATCTGGTGGTTGAATTAAAAGAATGCACATTTTTTGCAGTAAAGTGGAGTAGATTGCAATTTTTGCTTTTTAGAGTTTAATTCTTTTTTAATGGATTTATTATTTTATGTTTTTTTATAAGAAATACACCATGGAGTGTGTATTTTATCATATCACGACCGTTGAAGTGTCTGTAGAAATTTTGTCTGCTTATTTCATGCATTCTGACTTATTTACACTGTTAAAGAGTTGGATTCTCATGCTAAAATACTCTTCTGATTGCTCACAAACTTCAGTTTTTTTTCAAGCATGACCCTTTATTATGTAATAAAGGGCAGAATTCCTTGTACGGGCACTTCTCCTAGAAGAGCACGTGCGCACACATTGACCAGAGCGAGAGAGCAAGAGCACACCCATCATCACACTTTGTTCGGCTTTACGCAAGTCATCAGCAGCCCTGCACAGGACTTGTTCGAGAAAGATTTGTCACTTTGTTTTTTTTAGACTACAAAACAACAATGTCATCAAAGAAGTGTGTTTTTGGTTGTGAGGGAAAGATAACCTTGCTTCCCAAAGAACCCAGCGTTAAGTGGAGCTGACAGATTTGTGCTCACACATTACATTGATGCACTCAATATTTGTCATTAAAATAACCATAGAAATCGCCTTAAATTAACTATCAAAATAAGGATAAAGTCGTGTCTGATAGTTACAATCAATTTTTTATTGGTTAAAATTAATGGAGAATATCTCTTGTTTTTCCATGGCTGCTCGAGCCCTAAGGATCGCCGCTTACGGTTTTATAAACAAGGCCCAGTTCGACGCTGGATTTACAGATCGTTTGAAACTGAAAGATGGAGCGGTCAAAGTGTAATGATCCCAGTCATGAGTTGGAACCGCAGATGGATAGTAAAACTGCATCAAATGTCTGTTTTGTTGGTAATAGGCGCCTAAGTGCATATAATGTAAACAACACAAACGTAGTGAATTCATAAATTCATTATTCATCATTCACTATACGCTATATTCATTATAGTGATTCAAAAGTTATCCAGGGATAATTCGATGGTATATTGTGTGTGTTTAAATACATTTGTTTAGCTGACCATTGATAGCTTGCAGACGATCGCTACACAAAAGCTGCGTGTGCTCGTCACTCTTTAGCTCCGCTCACACGGCACGCCTCCAGGAGCTCGCCTGTTTTTCGGAAAGACTCGGTATAGTGTATCTATCTTTTATAAATCTGATAAAACTAAAGACTGTTTGGAGGTACGAAGGATGCACTACTACTCTATAGGTACTCAAGATTAACATGAGATTGGCAGAAACTGTGTGTGTTATGTGTCCTTTAAAGTCATTGCTTAAGCTGCAATGTGGAGCAGAAATGCCAGTAGTCAAACGTTTGTGACAGAAAACACAGAGAAGATCTGTGAGAGTAAAACAGTAATAAATCCACACCTGTTCCACAGAGATGGCAGTTCCTCCTGCAAATCTATATTAATCTCTTCAAACACCTTCTGTGCCCTCTCCAGCTCTTCCTCTGCCTATAAACACATAAAATTATGTGGAGGTCAATAATCTTATTAACCCACAAGGCTTTAGCTGTCGAAATAGATTTACCTGAGCACAGCTAATCAAACATGATGAATTGCTTCACGTACCCTGTTTGATTTGTCATTTATTTGGCCCAAAAGTGTATGGAATTTCATTTCATTTTACCTTTATCTAACCAGACGAGAACAAGATTCTTATCTGGCAAGACGATATTGAGAGACAGAGAATCAAAATACTGGCTAGCTTTAGTTATAGTGTGTCACCTGACTCCTGGAGAGGCTGGTTTGAGCCACGTTATGGGCGGACAGGATCCCCTGAGCCCAACCTGGGGCGGCCCTCTCCAGCAAGGAAGCTGGCTATATACAGAAGAAGTGAGAAAAATCAAACATAAATGAAAAATACATCTCACTACATATGCACTTACTGTAGAAACATTAAAATGGAACATGACTAGAAGAAACCAAATTACATTAGAAAATTAATAGATCTTGGATCATCTTTTTTAACATTTGTAATATCCAAATGTGACCAGCCAAACAATAATAAAGGCTTTTTATCTTTTGTACCAGAATAAGTGCCTTGGATTTTTTCTCTAATTTTTTTGCCATTAAAACATACTAAGGAAAACTGTACCTTGGTAATCTTAATCCCCTCCTTTTTCTTGCCTTTGTTTACCGCAGCAAAGTTGTGCCGTGCACTGTCAAAGTCAACCAGCTTCCTGTCACGCTTCGCAATACGGGCCTAAAAAGAAAATGTTTACAGATATTAAACAGAAATTCACAGCATGATATGCTAAACCACAACATCATCATGGGATCTTAGTACTTTGATGTCCGGAAACTGGCCCAGGTAAGTGTCCATGGATATAAGTGCGTGATCCACAAGTTTCTGATGGAAGTCCGTCCAAAGGAGGTCTGAATCCTGTTATACACATACAACAACAGACATAAAAGATCAAGACGGTACAAAACCATCTTAAATACATTGTGTTGAACACCCACACACATTCACACAGACAATTACTGCATCTATAGGGACAACTACAGAGCAGCTGGATCCTTAGTGTTATAAAACTATTTAGGCTACTTATAGTATCACTACTTGTGTGGTTTCTGCTGAAAAACTATATTGCATTTACATGTTTATAAACTAGCTATGAGAATATACAATAGAGATGTAGTTGGGTCTAAACCTAAAATATGGTGAAATCCCCTTGAATTACCTCCCATCTGTTTCCTCACTCCTAACATTCCTTTCAAAGAAAGCAGAAATCAGGTAAAAAATGGTGGACATGCAAGACAGGTAGAATGGACTACACAAATGTTTGGGGTCAGTATCTTTTTTTTAAGAGAACTTATACTTTTTATTCAGAAAGGATGCATTAAATTGATCCAAACAGTTTAAATTACCGAACCATTCTGGAGGATCATGTGCACCTAATGGTTCAAACATTGTACCCTGAAGGGAGTGCTGTGTATCAGGATGATAATGCACCAATACTCACAGCAAGACTTGTGACAGAATGGTTTGATGAAGATGAAAGTGAAGCAGAACATCTCCCATGGTCTGCACAGTCACCAGATCTAAATATTACTGAACCACCTTGGGGTATTTTGGAGTCAGAAAACGTTTTCCTCAACCAGCATCACACAGTGACCCAGCCACTGTTCTGGAAGAAGAATGGCTCAAAATCCCTCTGGCCACTGTGAAGGACTTGTATCTGTCATTCTCAAGACGAACTGATGCTGTATTGGCCACAAAAGGAGGCCCTACACCATGCTAATAAATTACTGTGGTCTAAAACCAGGTGTTTCAGTTTCATTGTCCAACCCCTGTATGTTCAAATAAAAGAATAAGTACAACTGTTTTTAACATTGAAATTAGAATGATTTCTGAAGAATCATGTGACACTGTAGACTGGAGTAATGATCCTGAAAATTCAGCTTTGCCAACACAGGAATAAATTTCATTTTACAATATATTCATATAGAAAATAGTTATTTTACATTGTAATAATAATAATAATAATAATAATTCACAAAATTACTATTTTTACTGTATTTTGGATCAAATAAATGCATTGTTGACTTAAAAAACATAAAAAAATCTTAAGTAATGAAATTTACTGAGAAAAGATGTATTGAAAGCATGGTGAAATGACAGATGGGTGTGAATTAAAACAATGAAATGGAAAGAAGAAAAGCTGTAGTTGATATAGGGCTGTCAAACGATTAATCACGATTAATCGCATACAAAATAAAAGTTTGAGTTTGCCTAATATATGTGGCTGTACTGTGTGTAATTATTATGTATATATAAATACAAACACATCCATGTATATATTTGAGAAATATTTACAAGTATATGTATTTATTTATATTTTTATATAATTTATAGTATATATAAATACATTTTTTGAACATAAATTACATATTTCTCTTAAATATATACATTAATTTGTGTGTATTTATATATACATATTAATTACACACATTACTCACACATATATTATACAAACTCAAACTTTTATTTTGTATGCGATTAATCGTTTGACAGCCCTAAGTGGATACTATGTACCATATCTGCCCTCAATGAAAGTGTTAAAGGAATTTTATGTCATTCTCCCTCATTAGGTTTACTCTTTGCATTAAAGATCTCATGAAATGGCTTGGCAAGTGCAATTTTCTGAAAAATAAAGTTGAGGCAGGACATCCATTTTTAAATTCCATCTTTATACCTTGCTTACAGCGCACTTCCTGACATGAAATCTTATTTAAACTGTATTAAAGGTCCCGTTCTTCGTGATCCCATGTTTCAAACTTTAGTTAGTGTGTAATGTTGTTGTTAGAGTATAAATAAAATCTGTAAAATTTTAAAGCTCAAAGTTCAACATCCCTCTACTTCCTTCTTTAATGACGTCACTAAAACAGTTTTTTGACTAACCTCCGCCCACAGGAATACACAAGAGTTGCGTTTGTAGAGTGTGTTTGTCGCCATGTCGTCGAAACGCTGTTATTTTCATCCCGCAGTCCAATCACCGGGTCTGATTCCGGCTCAAATTGATAGGGTAAAATTAAAGACATGTTTACGATAACACTGAGCGCGTGCATCTCCACGTTATGGTAAGAGGCGTGACCTTTCCGGGCAAGGTTCGCTAAGCTGCTGTCGAATCACAACACAGGAACCGCTGGCACAATCAGAACTCGTTACGTATTTCTGAAGGAGGGACTTCATAGAACAAGGAAGTCATCAGCCCGTTTTTATGACAGTGGAAACAGCGGTATACAGATAAGTAAATTATGTGAAAAATACTGTGTTTTTTTACACGCGAAACATGAACACATGTTATATTGCACACTATAAACACAATCAAAGCTTCAAAAAACCACGAAAAACGGGACCTTTAATGAGTAACAAGGGCTCTCCATTTACTCCTGAATTACTATAAAATTGTAAAACATATTTTACAGAAAAGGACTTAAAAGAATAAAACAATAACCTCACAGATGGAGTCCACGTCCTTTCTGCCATACCAATCATTCTCATACATGTCATCCAGGCACTCGTACAGACGTCTAGAAGATTCATGCATGGCTGGGGAAAACATGAGAAAGAGATCAGCAAGGGTAGGAAAACAACCTATTCAATTCATGTATGTAATTTTATCAATTGGTAATCTCACCTTTCACAGCAGCCAAATAGGCCCGAAGGTCTTTCTGCAGTTTGGTGCCTTCAACCTATGTGAGCACATGACACAAAACTAGACCAAAGGCATAATACCAAAGAATCCCTAAGCTGCTTTAAATTGAAATTTAAAAAAATAAAAAAAAAGAGCACAGTTAGAAAAACACTCACCAGCTGTTTGTTAAAATTGATCACACCCTCTTCAAATGCCAAATCTTTAGTCTCATCTGCCTTGCCAAGCTTTTGAAGAACCTGAGAGAAGATGATTGTATTATTCACCATTTTCATATATTGCAAAAAACAATTGCTTGCTACATCTCAATTCTTGGTAGTTGTGTGCTTGTTTTTAAAATATAAAATTAACAAGAAACTGTTGTTTTCCAGTGTGTAATGACAAAATACAACCCCTATACAGACAGGGCATCTTTTTATTGATCTTTTTATTAACTACAGGTTAAACCAAGATATCTGCATTGTCCTGTAAACGTGTCTACAGAAGACTATTGCTCTTATTTAAACAACAGCAACAGACATTCAAAGTGTTATGACGACGTCCTTGAGTGACACTTAAATTGCCACTAATATGCTATTTTAAAGGCTCCTAATTTTGTTTCAGAGGTCTCCTATAATAGGTATACATGCATCCAAGGTCAAAAACACTTTAATTTTCTCATAATATACATTGCAGCATCAGCCCTTTTCTCACAGTGTCTGAAATGGTTCGATAAAGGATTCAGTCTCTTTAAACCTCTCCCTTCCGAGAGCCTACTCTGCTCTGATTGGTCAGATTGGTCTGTTGTGATTGGTCTACCGCTTACAGTGCGTGTCGGAAACAAAAAGCCTATAACCATATCTGAATTTCAGCACCGGAGGCTTCCTCTGCACTTATATACTTATATACTTATGATACAAACCGCAACAATGGTGACGCTTTTACCGTATCAGTTCGAGCTTGAGCCCTGAGTGCATGCAAAATGGATTTGCTTTCACAGTTCAGAAAACAGCATCTTCTCGACATGTTGACAACACGAACCAAACTCTTCTAGGCCTCAGCTACAACTACAGTGTTTGAGGGCGGGTCAAAGTAGATATTGTTCGCAGGTAGCCAATAAAGTCCATAGGCTGGCGCTATGCAAATTTGCTACAAATCTACATTGGGTTCATGCAGGAAGTAAGACTGGAATTACTGAAGACTCGTTTCAATACGTTTCAGAATCGATTCTTTCTATAAATATTTGAAACTTTGCAGACCTTTAACAGTCACAAACATCTACTTCATTTAATAAATGTTGTCTAGATATTATAGACACATTGTCAGTGTCATATCTATTGCTCAAAAATCATGGTTGACTGGAATATATGAGTAAAAATGTACACAAATCTCTCATTTCTTTGTCTCTAAGAAGAAAGCCTTATTCGGTAACAGCTGGTGAGAAGAACCCAAACACCATTCAATAGGAAATAACTAATCAATAGCCAAAAAAAGCCAAATGGCCTCTTAACCCATTTAATCCCACTGTTAACATTTATAACCAAAATTTACTTTCGAGTTGAATAGTCATAAAAAAAAACTGTTGGGGGTGTTTTACACAGAGCTGTCAAATGTCAGGCGGCAGCAATCAAAGTGATGAAGGATGATGGACAGCAGTGCGTGATGCAGCTGCTCATTTACAGTGGTGATAAAAAGTCTGACTCATTTCTGCGAATCGGTTCCTTCGAACAGTTCGTTCGAAGAACCAGTTAAAAACGTATTTGCGTCATCACATGGCCCCTGTCATCCGAGCGTAAAACTAAACACTCTAAAACATTTCAATGTAGGCACATATTGCTGTTTATTACGTTTTCCATATAAAGTTGTATTAATAAAGGCTTTATTGTAATTCATCCGTTCAGATTGTAGTAGTAGCCCTGATTCAACTAATTGAAACTTAAAGTCATATACAAACCAAAATACCAAAATTCACTTATATCACACAGTTCTCGGCTCCTTACAAATCTGACACATTTTTGAAGGTGACGGTGCTCAGTGAGCTGATGACTCGAGATCCGATTCGTGAACGAATCTTTCGGACTTCTTTTGAGAACCAACTCACTGAAAAAAGATTCTATCCAAAAGAACGATTCGTTTACGAATTGGACATCGGCGCCACGCTCATCTATTGGACGAGTGCAGCTTTGTTAATGCAACGGTTCAGAGGCAATAAATGGGTTGATTTAAGCTTAAAACACACAGAGAGAGCTGATCTTTGTGGTACTCAAGCGAATGCACAAATCCAGTTACAGAGGCGCAGCTTTCTAGTTGTTTCCATAGCAGCTCGATTGCAATGACATAAACAGCGAGCTTGCGCCTTCAAAATTGTAAAATGCATATGTGTATTAAAATATTTATAAATATATAGCAGGCAAATGCATGTACTTTAGAAGGCTATTTGCTAGTCATGGATGAGCCTCGGCTCTAACACATTGCCGTTTGATACATCACGTTAGAGGACGATACACTGACGGCCTTAGATGTTACATGGTGCTAAAAGGTAGATAACACTGATATTTTCTGTATTTAAATATGTATCTCATGATTAAACTTTCTTACCTTTTCCTGAGCCCTGGTAATTTTTTTCTGTACATTGCTTGCTATTTTTCCTGCGGAGACCCCTTTCCCCATCGGTAATTCAGCCATTTTTATCCGGATTGTGTTGTTTGCAAGTAACGCGTCAAATGAGCATTTGTTACAATATCTGATTCAACAGAGTGTTATTTCCTTCAATGCAGGTGCATTAAATTCTAGGCCTTATAATAACACTCGCCCCTGGCATAGAATGAACCTGCACAAGCGCACACGACACATACAGATGGTCATTGACCAATGACAATAGCGCAGTCTTAAAGGGACAGTAAACTATTTTTTAATGTCACACCAACGAGGCCTTAACACATAATTGCATTGTATTTTTCCTGCTTGCTGGATGATTTTACAACTAAATATACAACCGAAATATTTACACTTGAGACCAGGTCTTTATCACATGTTTCTTTCTGAAGGAAGCTGTATTAACCACCTGAATTACTGAAAATAGATTCAAAGCTACTACTTCAAGCTATGCTATAAACAATCATAAAAACTGGACTCAATGATTTGCTTCAGTAGTATATTTAAATCAGTTACATGTGCTTTAAATACATTAAAAAGGAAGAAAAAAAGGAAAATAAATGTTTGTGGGTTGTGCATGGGTCAGCCTCATTTGCGGATTGGCATGAGCAGAACTCCATAAACTCCAGAGCTTCTCCACAAAATCTCCATCACATTTCAGCAGATGGTTCTGATTTATTTGTGGTACATAGCCAGCCTCTTGGTGGTTCATGGATCAAACATTTATTGGAGCACCAGAATTAGGCAGTCCATGGAATTGGATAGTTTGTGGTGAGACCTCAAAGCACAGACTCCAAGAAAGCTGCAAGTGATGTAATTACTATTTCAAAACCAATAGTGATCGGTTGCAAGCACAACAATGGCAACAAAAGACAAAAAATCCAGTTCACGTAGTCAACAATATGTGATTGTTGAGGTTACTTTCTGTTTATTGAAAGTCATTACATCAAATATTTAACATTTTTAATGTAGCTTCAGAAAAAAAAAATGTTGCTGTAAGCCTGTAAAACACAATACTGCCTTCCCTGACCATTTTCTGGAAGTATATAGAATTATACAGTTATACACCAGCAGAGGGGGCACGTGTACCTGTTTCAGAGACATTTGCCTATGGTGACGTTTTAAATTGGTATTTCAACACCGATTGGTTTTGCCCAAGAATGACATTGAAACCGAGCAAATTTATTATTATTATTATTATTATTTATTTATTTATTTATTATATTATTTTTTTTTTTATTTTTTTTTTTTACTGTAAAGCTGTTCTGGTCGAAGTTGTACATCAAAATGACCTGCATAAACGTGCATGTAAACCCCCTTAGCTATAAACAGTACATTTAGTGTACTCAAGAAAGATTGTACACAACCGTTTAGAAAATTTTCATTGATAAATATAGGTTTTTGGAACCTTTTTTTCAGTGACTTGAGTGCCCTGTAGCTTTCTATACCCCTTGTGCATATTTATTTTTTGTGTACTATTGCTTTATTTTATAAATTCAACTTTTTTTGTAAGTTGAATAGGGAAGGCATAGGACGTAGCGTAAGAACACTGACTTTCTTCGTAAGTTGAATACGGAAGGCGGTCTGGCGGAAGTTAGATATTTTACTTTATAACTTGTTAAATATGGATATTTTTCTTATTACACAAATGTATTGCTTCGCTTCAGAAGGCCTTTATTAACCCCCCGGAGCCGTGTGGAGTGCGTTTATGATGGATGGATGTGGATGGAGACACTTTTTTCATCTCATACTCGTTGGTATCGCGAACTAATCCTTTAACAAGGATGCTTTAGCGATCGTTTAAAGACCATTTGGGAGCATACGTCAGAGTTACGTCACTGCAGTTGAGCGCGCATTGTGGTGGCAGAAAAACTGTGGTAAGAACAGGAGGAAAACAGGTGAAATGTTTTGTGCATTTGGATGTGAGAATACTCTTGTATTGATGCAGCTGTTACGCAGGAGGGCGGTAGTGCTGCAGTGTCTCTCAGCAGTTGTTCAGCCTGTTGAAGCCAGATTCTCAAAACCGGACCTGAGTGCTGTACATTGCACCAGCAACAGCCAGGAGCAGTATTCGTATATAAAAAAGAGGTTTCTTTACACCACATTAATGATTATTGGTCTATTTAGACGAGCCTAAAAACATTCGATGTTCCTGAAGCTTCTTTTTAGAATCGTTTCAGCACTAGACAGCGCCAGAAACGAGAACCGAGCGAGAGTCAAAACTTTACTGTGACACATAGTTCCTAAGTAAGAAAAGTGTTATCTTATATATTTGTTATAATAAAACACATAAAATCAGTAAAGAAATAGTCACAACTTTATTATTTCCATTTGATATAAAGTTTTTGCACATAATCCTCGCGGATGTCCTGTCACACATGGTAACCACGCCCTGTTTTTCTGTCTTTCTTTTTTAAATAATGCAACGTTTACGCGTTTACAACTTTGCAGCCAGAAAGTAGAAAAGCCAGAAATGCAAGACGACGCTATAGTGCAACATTCAACGTCTGTGAGACGACATGCAGACCACATTTATTTGTTATAGTGCAAGCTTTTTTTTCTGTTGTCAGCATTAAGTCTGAGAATGATTCAGTGGGCTATATAAAACTTTTAATTATCAAGAAATTACTTCTCTTTAAATGTTTTGGTTCAACATACTTACCTGTTGATCAAACATTGTCTTAAACTTACACCAGAAAAAAAAAAAAAAAATGTATTTAGTTTTATTTAGTAATTTTCATTTTTTCAACACAACATTTTATCACTTTGATAAGAAAATATTCACATGCTTCTTTGGTAACTGATTAAGCAGACTTGCTGGAACATCATATTACTAAAGAACCCTAACATGTCTTCTAAGTACAGAGTAATTGCTGACTTTGTTGGAGGGTTAGTTCACCCAAAAATGAAAATTCTGTCATTTATTACTCACCTTCATGCCGTTCCACACCCATAAGACCTTTGTTCATCTTCAGAACACAAATTAAGATATTTTAGTTGAAATCCGATGGCTCCGTGAGGCCTCCATAGGGAGCAATGACACTTCCTTTCTCAAGATCCATTAATGTACTAAAAACATATTTAAATCAGTTCATGTGAGTACAGTGGTTCAATATTAATATTATAAAGCGACGAGAAAATTTCTGGTGCGGCAAAAAAAATTAAAATAATAATAATCACGTGACTTTGGCGCTCCGAACAGCAGATTCGATACACTGATTAATTTGTGCTCCGAATCTTCATGAAGCAGTGTTTTGAAATCAGCCATCACTAAATAAGTCATTATTTTGTTTGTTTTTTTGGCGCACCAAAAATATTCTCGTCGCTGTATAATATTAATATTGAACCACTGTGCTCACATGAACCGATTTAAATATGTTTTTAGTACCTTTATGGATCTTGAGAGAGGAAGTGACATTGCTCCCTATGGAGGCCTCACGGAGCCATCGGATTTCAACTAAAATATCTTAATTTGTGTTCCGAAGATTAACGAAGGTCTTACGGGTGTGGAACGGCATGAGGGTGAGTAATAAATGACATTATTTTCATTTTTGGGTGAACTAACCCTTTAAATTTCAGAGGGGGTGTACTCATTTATGCTGTGCACTGTATATATTGTTATATTCTTGATATTAAAAATGTTCACTGTAATTTAAAAGCCCGGTGTAATCAAGTAAAAATTGAAGCATGGTCATAATTCATTAACCCTTTAAAGCCTGAAATATGAAATTAATTTAAATTATCAAAAAAATCTAAAGAGAGACAGAGAGATTGCATATGTGCTTTATGTTTTGTAAATGGAACATTTTATTGAACCTGTATAATTAGATAAACTATTTAAAAAAAGGGGGAGAAAGATAGAGAGAGAGAGTTTGCATGAGCTTTATGTTTTGTATCATATTTGATAGATCAGACTTTTTTGGCTTATTTAGTATCATATGTGAGAATGTGGAGCTCACATCTGAGGAGGAAAACACCTCAGTTTTATTCTGGTTAGAAATATGCAATTTGGTGCAGTTGCTGATATTTATACAGACAAAAAGTAAGATGAAATACTCGTAATGTAAATCAATGAGATCTTTATAACAGTATAGCAGAAAAAAAAATATGATGAGAGATGTACAAATAAACATTCCTCAAAAGCCTGATGTATCACATTTGATACATTTTAACATGATTTTTTCAAAAAATGATGTATAATCAAGTAAACCTGAAGTTGCATCAGTCCAGTAAATGTTCATTTTGAAATATTTACTAACAAAAATGTTATTCTTATGTTTACTTTATAAAACTCAGCAAAGATTTCACAGCAAAAAAAAAAAAAAAGAATTATAGAATTATAGAATTTAGAATTATACTAAAATGCCTTTTTCTTGCTAACAAAGTATGAACTTTCAATCAGACGACAGAAGGCATGTAGACTCAACATTGGGTTGTTTTTTTTACCCCAACCGTTGGGTTACACATTTGTCACGATTACCTTGTCTCTGTTTTCATGGACTCTTATTTTGAAATGTATTTTTGTCTGTGTTCAGTTCCTGTGGTTTTAGTTCCTGTTTCCAACTTTATCTTGTTAGTTTCCGTAGTTACCCTTGTTTGTTACCATGACAACTAATCTCCTACACCTGTCCTTCATTTAGCCTTTTGTCATCTTGTGTATGTAAACCCTCAGTTATCTTCTGTTTTTCGTCTTGTGTTAATGTTTTGTGCTGGTGTTTCTTAAATGTGAGTTCATCGTTCATCTGCGGCAAGCCTCTTTCATCTGGACTAGTACCACGTACTAGCCAGTACGTGACAATATCGATTTACTAGTAGTTGGGTTTTTAACCCAGCATCATTAAAGGATAGTTCATCCAAAAATGAAAACTCTGTCATCATTTACTCACCCTCAAGTTGTTCCATATCTGTATGAATTTCTTTCTTCTGCTGAACACAAAGGAAGATATTTGGAAGAATGTCAGTAACCAAACAGATCTCGCCCCCCATTGACTACCATAGTGGGAAAAATAAATACTATGGAAGTCAATGGGAGGCGAGATCTGTTACTGACATTCTTCCAAATATCTTCCTTTGTATTCAGCAGAAATTCATACAGGTTTGGAACAACTTGAGGGTGAGTAAATGATGACAGAATTTTCATTTTTGGGTGAACTGTCCCTTTAAGTGAGTGGGCTTACTGGCAGCAGGGCCCTTGAAGGGTAACAGGATAGCTGAAAATGATGCCCCCTGGGGCAAGAATACCCCCCACCCCCAGTCCAACCCCCAAAACACACCCCCAGAATTGGCACAGGAGGGTCCTAGTGGCATGTTGTAATATTATAAACATAATGTAGGCTCTATTATTGTTGCAAGTTGCAAGTTTTATAATATTGTAATGTTTAATATTTGAATTCATTAAAAATCTTACCCTTTGGGGATATGACAGATTGGCAGTTATTATAACTTTAAGAAGTTATTTATGAATGATTTTTAAGGACAGTCTTTTCAAGAATTTGATTTGCCTTATAGAACAAGAAAAAACATAAGAACATTCTTAAGAAGTAATACAAAATATTCTTAATTTTTTCTAAGAAGAAAAGAAGAAAACAGGCTAGCAGTTCAGAAGAATTTTATTTTTAAGAATGTTTTGTCGCCTGATCGCAAGCTAACATGCCTAAATTGGCCTGTGAATCTTATAAAAGTGCGAAATCGTTCACATCATTAACTCTTTACTAATCTAATTTATTTGATTTGGAAATTAAACATATACTCTCAGATATAAACCACATCAGACTGTTTTTAGCCAGATAAAATGGAACATTCTCAGAACTTTGGATAATTTTGGTGCAAAAATGTTTGGTAATTCTGAGCAAACTTTCTTATACAAACATTATTACAATGTTTGGTTAAGTCTTTAAAGAGGCACAAAAAACAGAAAAAAAACATACATTGTAAAAAATACATTGTTCATATTTTTTTCTGAAATATTTTAGTTGGATGGTCCTCTAATGTTTTTAAATGTTTCAGAACATTCAGTGAAATTTCAACGGTAACGTTCCCATAATGTTTGCAAAATTATAAAATGGAATGTTCACTTGACCACAAAACAAAACAAAACAAAAACAAAAAAGCATTTAAAAACTGGAGGTTTTGAATATTTAATGGGAACGTTAGCAAAATGTTCTTGCAACATTTGTTAGCTGAGAGACCATCAGTAATCGAAAATGTAAATAACCTCAGAACGTGATGTGTTGCACAAGAGGACAGAACAGACATCAGTGGAGGTGCAACAGAGGAAAACTGAAGCATTGTGACAGCGTTGTGACAACATTCACCAAACCACAAATTATAATTTTTAAGCTTTTCTGCTTGTTGTCACAACGTTGTTAGAAGGTTATCTGCGTTAAGATAAAATTGCCCACTTTCAGTGACGTTGTTTACAATCAAATTTAACACAAAATGTATAGGCCTAGTAGCCTATATCCTTATGAATGGATCATTTAAAAAAACTAATACTTGAATGGGGTGCACAATACTTTGGCTTCATTCACCGAGGGCCCCCTTTGTACACCTCCCCCCACTCTAGGCGAATGGTACACTCCAAAGAGACGGAGCATGTGAATCAAAATGAAAACACTGAGTGCCATCAGATATACACTAGAAAGAAAGGAAATCCGGAGGGATGTTATAAAGGCAGGTTTATCATGATCCCGAATCAGTTTGAAAGCATCTGGACTTGTTTAAACAAATTATGTGAACCAGTTCCATAGGCTTAACATCGTGACACACCAGTTGTCTTGTTAGATCCCAAACCGGATTCTGAATGCTTCGGAATGGGAAAAACCTTCGCCACAAAGGATGCTAAAACTGAGTTATCAGCGCTTTGTGTGAGCAGTTAAAAACACTGATCTCGAGCCGTCACAACGGTAAGTTTTGTTATACGTCCTTTGTTATTCAAGATTTTGCGCTGTTATCGCAATCAAAGAAGTTTGCAAACCGTGATATATCGTTTAAAAATAATAATAATTCAATATTTATTTCAAGAGTACTGCTGGTAATGCTAAACACTGGAAGGTTATGCTATATATTGGAGGGTTTGTCCAGTCCTTTGTCCACAATGCGTTTGATTACGATGGACAGAATTACGTTGTTAAAAGAGAAAAATGCTTTTAAGAATATTGTCTCAAAGATGTTTTCTGCCATTTTTATCTATACGCGCTAACATTTTTTTGCCAGCGTATTTGTTGTCGCTGAGCCATTGTTCAGCCCCATTGTGTGTGTCCTTTTGTTTCTCGCGCTGTGTACATTATGCCGTGTGGGGTTGTTGTTTTTCTCCTATAGTGTACATAACAGCTGAGTACTGTGTCATGGGAGCAGCAACAAGCTGCAGTCACAATAGGCACTGCTTTAGTGTTTGCCTGGTTGTGTTTTTCACGAACACTTATTAAGGGATCCGCCGTGAAAACAAGCGGGATTAATCGCGTGTTCGATAGCTGTGGAACAAGTCACGTGCTCCTCACGACAGAACTCGCTTATTGTTTTGTTGTGGCGTCACTGTTGTGATCCTGTACCCACTCTTTACTAGTAAAATATTTCTAAGTAGACGATTCACAACGTTATTTTAAAGGATTAGTTCACTTTCAAATTAAAATTTCCTGATAATTTACTCACCCCCATGTCATCCAAGATGTTCATGTCTTTCTTTCGTCAGTCGAAAGAAATGAAGGTTTTTGATGAAAACATTCCTGTATTTTTCTCCATATAGTGGACTTCAATGGAGCCCAAACAGTTGAAGGTCAAAATTAGTTTCATTGCAGCTTCAAAGCATTCTACACGATCCCAGACGAGGAATAAGGGTCTTATCTAGAGAAACCATCACTCATTTTCTAAAAAAAAAAATTTAAATTATGTATGTTTTAACCATAAATGCTCATTTTGAACTAGCTCTCTTCTTCTTCTCCTTTTTTTCTGTCCTCCTCAGGTCAAAGTTTGAACTAAATTGTTATATACTATATGCTAGTGCAAATATAACAATTAGTTAACTTTGACCTGTGGAGGGCAGTAATACACTTAGCAGTGTCTACACTGCTGGAATTCTAATAGAGAAGAAGAAGAAGAGCGCTAGTTCAAGACGTGGTTAAAAAGTATATAATTAAAAAAAAAAAAACAATTTGAAAATGAGTGATGGTTTCTCTAGATAAGACCCTTATTTCTCGTCTGGGATCGTGTAGAACGTTTTGAAGCTGCATTTATACTAATTTTGACCTTCAACTGTTTGGAGGCCATTGAAGTCCACTATAAGGAGAAAAATCCTGTAATGTTTTCATCAAAACCCTTAATTTCTTTTCGACTGAAGAAAGAAGGACATTAACATCTTGGATGACATGAGGGTGAGTAAATTATCAGGAAATTTTTATTTGAAAGTGAACCAATCCTTTAAATTGGAGGTGATTCGTTTATTTGTGTAACTTATGAGTTAAAATTCTGTAATGATGCCCACAAATGGCCTGAAACAAGTCTGTGAAATGTTCAGTTTAAGATTTGACTAGATGCTGATAGATGTGGTCAATGATTTGAATAATTTGAAAAATGAGAAAATAATGGGTGTGAACCCGCACTCTTCAAATGTCATGTTAAAGAACTCAATGGTTTGAAAGCAGTAGCCTAGTATCTCCGACTTTTGACAACATTACTGTATGTTGTCTATATTTTCAGCAGCTGGGTTTGACTCCTGCTCTTTGAAATGGCTCTCAGGAAAGGCTTTTGGTTTAGACATGTAGTTGAAAACCTTGAAGCCTGCGTACCTTTTTTCAGACCTTATCTATTGCTGCTAATTTCAATGATATTTGGAAAATAAAAATATTTTAATAAGAGCACATGTATTGAAAGAGTTTGCATCCTCCTTGTATTAGGTTGCTTTCTATCTCTACACTGTGAAAAAAAAAAAAAAATTCAAAGTTGTAAATAAAACAAAGGTTGCTGTTAAATCCATTTCAGTCTTTCTACAGCAAAGTTCATGCTTAATTCAATGTGTTACTTGTTTCTTTTTAATTATTTGTGAAATTTACTAGCAATTTCTGAGTGAAAATTGTTTCAAAGTCAATCATTCAACATTTATTTTTCAGTGTATGTAAATGAGTGTTATGTAACTTTTTTGGGGGCAGATTTCTGTTTTGGACAAAATGGGATTTCACATCAATAATTAAAAAGAGTATCTATATTTTTTGATGGAAAACAGAGCTTTTATTTTAAAAACAACCAACAAACACTTGAAAACTTTCTGAAAGCTTTTATTGCTGCCCTGATTTACTGCACACCTCTAATGTGCCATAGAGAATTAATGTATTCTACGACTGGCCATTGTCCAACCACCCATCCATTATAAAACATTTGTGAACAAGGACACTAAGCTTTTTCCCCCCACAAACAAGAAAGCATGACTTTGTAAAGAAAATACTGTTAAAAAAGTAATGTCACAACAAGAAATGTCCTCATCTGGCACAGCTGTGTGAAACAATGCACAAAAAAATGGAGGTAAAAAAATGGGTGGGTTGGCAAAAGTGTGAAGAGAGTGAACTTGTATGAAAGCCAAGTGCTGTTTTCCGTAATGATGACTATTATGTAATAATAGATGGATGGAGGAAGCAGCAGAGCCCCTCAGAGATCCATGTCTAATTGAGTCAGGCTGCAGCACACCAAACATTTTTGTATTTGATTTGAGGGAGAGTGGAAGCTCTAAAGAGAGATAGTGATGCAGAGAATGAATAGATTTGGGTACTGCAGAAAGAAGAACCCGTGATTATAGGCCAGAACGGGGAGAACGGAAAGAGACATGTAGAGAGGTGAGTGGGAAAGCAAGAAAAAAAGTCAATGATAAATCCATTAATCCATTTCGCTGCTGTTCTGCCCAGCAGTCGCAGTTTCTCCATGCAGCAACACTTGAGACTTTCTAAAGCTGGACATATTAACCAATCATAAAATCAATAAGACTATAAGTATTCAATTCTAAAACATTTTTAAAATCATATTTATGTGATGATCGTTTGCAGGAAAATGCTTTTTGAGTGAGAAGAACATTTTTCCAGTATAAAGAAGCTTTAGTGCAATGGAAAGTTTCAATGGATGGTAAAGGTTCTTCATGAAACCATCAATGCCAATGAAAAACCTTTATTTATAGAGTTTATGCTGTTCACAAGAGGCAAGAAATTTTCATGCAGTTTGTCTGCAATCCTATTTGTGACAATGTATTTTCCATTACGTCCACTGTCTCTTTTGTTCGGGCTGTTCCTGCACTGGTCTAGAATTAGCTTTCCATTCTTATCTCATATTTGTCTCCGATCCATTTTTCTACCTTCTGCGAGCATCGTGTCTTTGTGCGTGTGAAAGAATACTGTCAGATTGTAATTGTCTCATAGGCACATCACTCATCAGCTTTTATACATCCTTGGCTTTTAAAAGATTTTGGATGTCTCTATAAGCTTGTACTCCATATGATACATTAGAGCAGATGTTTGGTGAGTCATGTAATGATACGAGAGCCAGGGAAATATTCCCCAGTGCATATTGTACATCTATCTACTGATCCTCTGCCATACTATTGAGATTTATGGTTTAAATTATGCACCACCCTGTGTTCTTTGCTGTGGATGTGAGAGATGGGTGTCTGTCTTTGTTTGGTTTCACAATGTTCTCTCGAGTAAAGAAAAATAAAAAGAGGTATTGAGCTTGAAATGGAGTAATTTTATCACTTTATCCCATCTTTCATAAATTCCCCATAGCTGCATTTATAAAGTATAATTTCTCAAAACTTAATTTATCAGTTGGAGTCAAATTCAAAGCTTCTTAATGTGTCAGCATATGGTTTATGCAACAGATGACGGTTAAGCTAATGTTTGTTTGTAGACTCTGGTGTTGATTTGTGGTCGTCATGTTGAATTTGGCTGAGGAGGAATGCTTTAATCTGAGAAAAGCCTATTTAGATCTTCATCTCTCTCTCTCTCTCTCTCATCCCCACTGGAGGAATCGGTTCAGAGAAGAGAAATGGGCATTTATATCTTGAAGATGTTGCTGGATTTGGCATTGGTGTTAGTTAAATCAGGAGTTGTAATAAAGGCTAGAATAAAATAGTGACAAAAGAGGCTAATTCATCCTACTGGTGCATTGTATCATTAAAGTCAGCATGAAGTGGATTGTGATCGTATTTTCTTCCCTGTGTATATATCTGAAACAACTTCTTGAACAAGAAAAAAATGCAGAGCAGGATTAGATTTTGTCCATTGATCGTTGTCGATCTCATTAGTTTGACAGGAAAGGAAGATATTTTGATCAAAGATTATGAGGGCACATGAATTTAACCCTGTAAAGCCTGGCATATAAAATAATCTCTTTATTTATAATTTTTTTAAAATATAACAGTTTATTTAACTTTAGACCAAAGTGATATCATGTATTTTTTTTTATGTAAAGTGTCATTCTACCACATGTATATTTAGCTACGTTTCCATAGACTCTGAAACATACAATATTAATGCACTGACAGCACTAAAACATAATTTATTTACGTGTGAACGAACAAGTGTGTACAAATCCTTATTTATGAATATTAAAATTGTGGCATTAATATTTTTATTTTATTGTATTCAGTTGTCATATCAATGACATTGTTTTCAGTCGCATTTATTAAATGCAGTTTACTCCTCTGCTTTATATGAAATAACATTTCACTCTTTTCTGTGTGACATCTGTGTAATGTGCAAGGATAAATAATTTATAATAAACACTGCAGTTTTAATTTCATGATGCCTTTCAAATTTGTCTGACTAAATTTCATTTTCCCCATTGATTTCTTCTCATTTATTATTATGCCCATCTGTGACATTGCCTTAAATTTTAGCCTCAAAAGCTCAGAGGTCTTTATAAGCTGGATTCGGCAAAAAGCACATGATCTTAACACACAAACGTGGCTGTTCTTTTCATGTGCTGAACCATTTTATTAACTTTTTTAATCTGGATGCTATTTTCTGGCTGCAAGGGATAGTAACACACTTAATGTGTATATTTTGTATCTTAAAGGTGCCCTAGAACCCCTTTTCAAAAGATGTAATATAAGTCTAAGGTGTCCCCTGAACATGTCTGTGAAGTTTCAGCTCAAAATACCCCATAGATGTTTTTTAATAAATTTTTTTAACTGCCTATTTTGAGCCATCATTAAATATGCACCGATTAAGCGCACGGCCCCTTTAAATCTCAAATCCCGCCCCCACAAGCTCTCGACAGCCTTAAACAGCAAACACAAAGTTCACACAGCTAATATAACCCTCAAAATGTATCTTTACAAAGTGTTCGTCATGCAGTATGTCTAATCGCGTAAGTATGGTATTAATTTGGATGTTTACATTTGATTCTGAATGAGTTTGATAGTGCTTTGTGGCTAAAGCTAACATTACACACTGTTGGAGAGATTTATAAAGAATGAAGTTGTGTTTATGAATTATACAGACTGCAAGTGTTTAAAAATGAAAATAGCGACGGCTCTTGTCTCCGTGAATACAGTAAGAAACGATGGTAACTTTAACCACATTTAACAGTACATTAGCAACATGCTAACAGAACATTTAGAAAGACAATTTACAAATATCACTAAAAATATCATGATATCATGGATCATGTCAGTTATTATTGCTCCATCTGCCATTTTTCGCTATTATCCTTGCTTGCTTACCTAGTCTGATGATTCAGCTGTGCTCATCCAGACGTTTTGCCCTTGTCTAATGCCTAGAATATGGGCTGGCATATGCAAATATTGGGGGCGTACATATTAATGATCCCGACTGTTACGTAACAGTCAGTGTTATGTTGAGATTCGCCTGTTCTTCGGACGTCTTTTAAACAAATGAGATTTATATAAGGAGGAGGAAACAATGGAGTTTGAGACTTTGAGTCATTTCCATGAACTGAACTCTTGTTATTCATCTATGCCAAGGTAAATTAAATGTTTCATTCGATGGCACCTTTAAATTCCTCTATATTTCTCTCAGTAGATAGTTCTTTATCTACAGTTCCTGCTGCTTTTCCATTTATATTTTCTAGATTTTGTACATGGCGGATAGCACCCTCTCTTCCCTCAGGCCTGTCTTTACTCTATCCACTTCTGCTCCAGTGGACTGTCAGAGACTCTGTTCAGAGCCAAGCCAAGAATAGCTCAATAGATGCTCTGTATCATCCCCAAGAGCAGCCTGGGAAAATCACCAAAGCATTTGATTTGGACACAAAGTCAGTGGCAGAGGTCACCCAGCCCTTTTAAAAGCTCGTTTTGTTTATATGTGTGTGTGCATAAGAATATGCTTGCCCCAGATGTGTATTAGGACAAATGTAATGTGATGCCAAGGCTCCGGCGTAATTACGTTATGTACTCACTTCATTTGTTTGCTCAGATTTACATGCTAACGACCGATTGTGCCTGAGGCCCATTGATTACAGATCCACCCACAGCACAATCAAGAGCAATCAGCGGTAAAAGGACCCCTAATGAAACAATGAAAATAATGAACAGCAGATGATGATGAATTGTCAGAGCAGAAGTGTGAAATGCCTCTGCTTTTGGTCTTTGTTTTTTTTTTTCTTAGACTTTTCTTGCTATGTATTCTTTGAAGTCTCTAGCTTTTATCACAAACCTAAGAAACCCTTTGTCCTGTCTGTGAAAAAAAAGCGGAGTGAGTTAGGAGGGGTTCATTCAGGGGCCTCCCAGCTTGACTGTGTGCCAAGAGCATAGAGTGCTCTGTTAGCCCCCATGCTGATGCAATGTTCCTTTTTTTTTTTTTTTTTGTGAAAATCTTAGATTGGTGTGTTCCACACTTCCACTCTAGCATTTCGAACAGTACAGGGCTGGTGTGTCCTTGTGTAATTGAGAAGGCCAGTTATAATCTGAAGTCAGCTGCATTGGCTGGCTCTAAGGTGGTGATTATGTTGCTAATGATGATTGCACTCATAATGACACGTGCTATCAGTAAGACACACACACACAGTCCACCCAAAAATGAAAATGTTGTCATCATTTACTCAACCTCAAGTTGTTCCAAACCTGTATGAGTTTCTTTCTTCTGTTGAACACAAAAGAAGATATTTTGAAGAATGTTGGTAACCAAGTTGACGGTAGCCGTTGACTTCCATAGTATTTTTTCATACTATGGAAGTCAATGGCTACAACAGCATTCTTCAAAATATCATTTTTGTGTGAACTACCACTTTAAGGTCAATTTATGCTGTACCGACATATGCCGACCAAGGCGAACAGCACATCACAGGCTGTCACTGCTCAGACATTTCACAACCTGACAAACACTGATTCAACATGTTCAATCAGCAGATGACAGACGTCAACAGAAGCAACACACTGATCTGACAAAACCCAACAAAGTGTCTGTTGCCATTTGTCTGTCTGTCGGTGCAGTATGAATTGGCCTTTAGAGTTTATAGTAACCAGAACTTACAAAAAACACCAAGAAAAGCACCATTAAAAGGATAGTTCACCCAAAAATGAAATACCATCTTTTACCCTGATCTCATTCCAACTTCCAAACCACAAATGAAGATATTTTTAATAAAATATCAGATAATTTTGTCCCTCAGAGGACAAAACTTTGACACTTCAAAGTTCATTGTAAAAGAAATCCATATGAATCACACTGTTTATAATCCAAGTCTTTGAAGAGACATGATTGATTTATATAATGAACAGATTTAATTTAGGTTTTTATTCATATATAAACATTGATGAACGCATAGAGAACATCAAATATTGTCAACGGAATTACAATCCTCATTGGTTCCTGGTTTCAAGCAAACAAGTTTGAGCTTCTGTTTACCATATTTGGTGTGTTCTATGTATGTGCATCGATCAGTGTTTATATGTGAATTAGAGCTGCACAATTAATCGAATTTCTAATCACGATTACGGATGCCTTGATTTAAAAAAAAATTTATTACAAAAAAAATCAATTTTCATTATTCTGTGTACTTAATTAAGAGGTACACTACCATTCAAAAGTTTGGTATCGGTAAGATTTTTAATGTCTTTAAAAGAAGTTTCGTCTGCTCACCAAGGCTGCATTTATTTAATTAAAAATACAGTAAAATCAGTAATATTGTGAAATATTATTACAATTTAAAATAACTGTTTTCTATTTGAAAATATTGTAAAATGTAATTTATTCTTGCGTTGGCAAAGCTGAATTTTCAGCATCATTACTCCAGTCTTCAGTGTCACATGATCCTTCAGAAATCATTCTAATATGCTGATCTGCTGCTCAAGAAACATTTAATGTGTACAGATGTACAAAATATTTGTGTACAATATTTTTTTTCAGGATTCTTTGATGAATAGAAAGTTCAAAAGAACAGCATTTATTTGAAATATAATCTTTTGTAACATTATAAATGTCTTTACTGTCACTTTTGATCGATTTAATGCATCCTTGCTGAAAAAAAAAATTAATTTCTTTAAATTCTTCTCAAAAAAATAAAAAATAAATTCTTACTGACCCCAAACTTTTGAACGGTGGTGTATAATGTTACAAAAGCTTAGTATTTCAGATAAATGCTGTTCTTTTGAACTTTCTATTCATCAAGGAATCCTGAAAAAAAAGAGTATACAACTGTTTTTAACATTGATAATAATAATAAATGTTTCTTGAGCAGCAAATCATCATATTAAAATGATTTCTGAAGGATCATGTGACACTGAAGACTGAAGAAATGATGCTGAAAATTCAGCTTTTCCAACACAGAAATAAATTACATTTTATATTATATTCCAAGAGAAAACAGTTATTTTAAATTGTAATAATATTTCACAATATTACTGTTTTTACTGTGTTTTTAATTAAATAGGGCATTGGGCATCAACCATATGGCAAAAGCTAATACTTTTTCATATATTGTCTACTTTTTTTGTATAACAGTTCTATCTAATAACATATTAGACTGTTGAACAGATCGTAAACTAATGAAGACGAAGAATGTGAGCACTGGGTGCTCAGGCTCTGGCTGAGCTGTTCTCAGCACCGTCAAAATAAAGTCACAACAACAAGCGCAGTTTACGTCACTTCAGAGTTCCTACTGGCGGTGCGAATGCAACCAGGAAAATGCCCCTAGGGGAACATTAGTTCTCGGAGAACCCCCCTGGTGGCTAGTTCCTATAACTAAGGGTGCTTTCACACCTGCCTCATTTAGTTCGTTTGAATCACATTAGAGTTCGTTATCCTCCTTGGTGCTGTTTGTTTGGGCAGGTGTTAATGCAACAATTGCACTTGGGTGCGCACCAAAAACGGTTCGCTTGAGATGTGAAAGCAATCCGAACCAACAAACCAAACGATATCATAATTCATAATGGGAAATGTGTTATATAAAAAGCAGTAGTGTCTGATTCTGTGAGTGACCACATTTGTTACCGTAGTTGAAAACCAAAGAGTGTCTCTTCATCTTAAATGTTTTGTAAATGTGCTTCTCCGTGCTGTCCCGACAAAGCCTTCATTCCCGCTTTACTTGCATTATAACGATCATATATTGTCTCGACACAGCATACTAGACAGCGCTGGGAGATCCAGAGAGAACGCGTTTGAATTTGCTGCAGCATTAATACAAATTGTAGTAAATAATTTAACAGCGGGAATGATGGCTACATTCGTATAGTGTTTTGGTCTCGACAGTTATAAATAAAACCACAATAAGCTCATGGAGTGAACTTGTCAGTCATTTTGATGAGTGACAATGGAGAAAACTGACCAATAAGAGGGCAGTTGTACTCTCATGTGACTTGCATAAACACATTTTGGTATGCTTGCCATGTGAATGCGAACTGAACCAAGAAAATGCAACATTGTAACAAATTTAGTCCCTGTTTCGGAACAAAACAAATCCATAGGTGTGAAAACACCTTAAGTTCCTAGAACAACATGGTGTGAAAATCCCTATTATTATTATTATTACATGCATATGTTTATTTTATTTTCTTTAAAGAAGAAACCAAACCAATGTATAGTTGACATTTGAGGCTTAAAGGGATAGTTCACCCAAAAATGAAAATTCTGTCATCATTTACTCCCTCTCAATTAGGTCCAAACCTGTATGAATTTCTTTCTTCTGTTGAACACAAAGGAAGATATTTGGAAGAATGTCAGTAACCAAACAGATCTCGCCCCCATTTACTACATTAGTAGGAAAAATTAAATACTATGGTAGTCAATTGGGTCAAGATCTGTTTGGTCACTGACATTCTTCCAAATATCTTCCTTTGTGTTCAGCAGAAGAAAGAAATTCATACAGGTTTGGACCTAATTGAGAGGGAGTAAATGATGACAGAATTTTCATTTTTGGGTGAACTATCCCTTTAATGCAATAGTAAAGCAATAAAATATTTTCAGGAAGAGTGTATTCAGCTTTTTTATTTTTCATAAAAATATGGCATTCATTTGCTTCAAACAGTGGTATAAAGCTATTCAAAACATCATTCAATGTAATTGTGATAATCGTTATTAATAATTACAATTTCAAGGGAATAATCAACAATTATCAATAATCAATAACAATAATCGTGCAGCCGTACTGTGAATAAAAGCCTAATCTGCTCATCATATAAAGCAATCTTTCCTCTTCAGATACCTGGAACTGAATACAAATGGATTTCTTCTTCAATCTCTTTTCGTTTCATTAAAAATATCTTCATTTGTGTTTCGAAGATGAACAAAAGTCTTATAGGTATGGATTAACATGAGGGTGAGTAAATGATCCTTTAAACAATGTGTCTCAGAATCTGTGCTGTATGTGTTTTGTGTATATATATGGTAGTCATGGTGTTCGTAGAGCTGTGTTGGACTCCACGATTGTTCTCTGACTCAGAATGGTAACACACAGTGGGGCTGCTGTAGGGTTAGTCATTGTTTAGAGCGAACCGCCAGTGGACAAAAATGAAGAATGCCAGACTGAAAGACACACACATTGGTTTGCACATGACTATGTACACATTGCATACAAACACCCATCACATTGCTAATATCATTCAGGTCAGCAGAAGGAGAAAGCCGGTCCAGTGCTAATGGAATTTAGAGCAGAAGCTCTCAACAAGATTAACGAGGTTTAACGGGGCCATCGCCTTGTCCGCTGAATCACTCAGTCCAACAGCACACACATAGACTCTTACTCCCTTTTCTCTCTCGTTTACACACACAAACGCACATACATTTCTCTCTCAAATATATGTCCGTTCTCTTTATCTCGCAATGACACACGCCGTCACCCTTTCCTCTCTTTTATTCTCTTGCACGCTCACCCACCCCTCCATTCAGCCTCTCGCATTTCTCTACACAACTGTCTGTCCCTTTAACCTGGCAACCATTGCCTGGGAGATCTCCACAATGGTGACTGCAGCGGAATAAGAAATGGACACTTTAGTAGGATGCTCCTTTATCTCCATTGCCCAAAGCTCTCAGCTGGCATCTGATCTCTTGCTGTCATTCCAAATGTAAGTGGTTATTCGGGGAGCAGGAGCTCTACATTTTACCTGTCAGATGCTGCCTTCCACACCTGCAAGTGCTCTGCAGGGAGCTAATGAATGGGATGTTGTTATTCAGAGTTTAGTGTAGTGTGTGGGAGGATTATTGAGGCTTCTTTCTGCAGCTCTTGGATGTGTTCATGTGGGATAGAAATAAATGTGCACTGTAAACCTGAAAAATCTGGCTCAAAAAAAATTGAGGCAATCAGTTAAAGGATTAGTCCACTTTTAAATACACTTTTCCTGATAAATTTACTCACCCCCATGTCATCCAAGATGTTCATGTCTTTCTTTCGTCAGTCGAAAAGAAATGAAGGTTTTTGAGGAAAACATTCCAGGATTTTTCTCCTTACAGTGGATTTCAATGGCTACCAACAGGTTGAAGGTCAAAATTACAGTTTCAGTGCAGCTTCAAGGGCTTTAAACGATACCAGACGAGGAATAAGGGTCTTATCTAGCAAATCGATCGGTCATTTTCGAAAAAAATACAACCGTTTATGCTTTATAAACAAAATATCGCCTTGAACGTACTTTCAGCTTCCGCATTCTTCATAACGCTTACGCTGAATGTCCTACACCTTCCCTATTCAAGTTACGGAACGAACGCGGCGCCAGTTTCGTTTTTTTCCGTATCTTGAATAGGGAAGGCATAGGACATTCAGCGTAAGCGTTATGAAGAATGCGGAAGCGGAAAGTACGTTCAAGGCGATATTTTGTTTATAAACCTCAAAAACCTTAATTTCTTTTCGACTGACGAAAGAAAGACATGAACATCTTGGATGACATGGGGGTGAGTAAATTTATCAGGAGAAGTGTATTTAAAAGTGGACTAATCCTTTAGTTTTTTCATTCTAATTCATACATTTACATTAAAATGATCATTTTACCTCAATGTAAACATTTTTATTAGTGTAAACTTAGCTAGCTACAACAAGCTAATTCAGAAAATGCTAACTTGCTAATTAGCTAACATGTTAGAAATAGCATGGTATAGCACTTGCTGAATGAGTACAGCAATATGAAGCGTTTAACATACTTGCTCTCAAACCAAAGCCGCATATGCCACTTGATACCATGATGGTAACTATCCAAAAACCCACATTAACAGAAACTCTTCTAAATTAGCACAACAAAACATTAATCACTACTAAATCTCCCACTTAACATTAATCTTGCACAGACAAAAAACAAACAAACATTATATAACACATAATTTTAAAGGTCCTGTTCTTCGTGATCCCATGTTTCAAACTTTAGTTAGTGTGTAATGTTGTTGTTAGAGTATAAATAAAATCTGTAAAATTTTAAAGCTCAAAGTTCAATGCCAAGCGAGATATTTTATTTAACAGAAGTCGCCTACATCGAACGGCCTGTTTGGACTACATCCCTCTACTTCCTTCTTTAATGACGTCACTAAAACAGTTTTTTGACTAACCTCCGCCCACAGGAATACACAAAAAAGGGGCCGTGGTCTTGTTGCGCTCCCACGGAGAAGAGCAAGAGTTGCGTTTGTAAAGTGTGTTTGTCGCCATGTCGTCGAAACGCTGTTATTTTCATCCCGCAGTCCAATTACATTTGTTTGGCCTTCCCAGGGACGCTGTACTTAGAGATCAATGGTTACAATTTATGTTTAACTCGGTTCCCGAAAATTATAATCCACATGTAAAACTATGTGCAGCACATTTTGCTGAGGACAGCTTCCTCAATCTCAATCAGTTTAATGCCGGATTCGCACAAAGATTATTCTTGAAAGATGGAGCAGAAGCTGCTGTCGAATCACAACACAGGAACCGCTGGCACAATCAGAACTCGTTACATATTTCTGAAGGAGGGACTTCATAGAACAAGGAAGTCATCAGCCCGTTTTTATGACAGTGGAAACAGCGGTATACAGATAAGTAAATTATGTGAAAAATACTGTGTTTTTTTACACGCGAAACATGAACACGTTATATTGCACACTATAAACACAATCAAAGCTTCAAAAAAACACGAAAAACGGGACCTTTAACATTTACTCTCCCTTTTGAGTGCCATGGGCAAAGCATGCTGAGAAATAGAAATTCCAGCCCAGTTTCAGTTTAAATTATGTTCGTCTAAATTAAAAGTAGTAAGTTAATTAAACTCAAAACAAAAAAACAGTTCAGTTTACTTAAAATATATCAGTTCTGTGAACTTGAAAGAAAAAGAAAGTGCTAAATATTCATAAAGTTAATTTGACTGAACTAATTTGTTTAATTTAAGTTTGTCCTACTCAAACCAATTAATTATTTTGAGTGTTAGGGTTTACAGTGTGTATGTGAGCGATAGCTTGGCCAACACAGAACATGCTCGCACAGAACAAGTTTGAACAACCCTCGTTCACAAAGTTCTAAACATTTCTCACCCCTTGATTTATGAAATAATTTGGCCAATTTCATTATGTTTTCAGCTACCATTAAGAGCTAGCACTCTCAGACCTTTTGCAAACATTTTGCCATGTTTAAATCCATTCTGTACACTTTCCCCTAAAATCAGCGAAGAAAATGTGATTAGAATTGACCTTAGAATAACATAAAAGGGGTCATATAATGCATAAATCAATTTTCCTTTATCTTTTGAAATAAATGTTTAATGTACCATGAAAACATAACTTTCAGAACTTATGAATTCATTAACACTTGAATGCATCAACAACGTCTGCTTGTCGTTCAGCAACTTGGCCACTTGTCATGTTGGAATAATGAGGAAGAAGGATATTGTTGTTCCAGTTAGAATATATGTAATGGTAAAAGTATCCTTCCAATGGATTCCAGTCTAAAGAAAGAGTGTCTGATGATGTTTATTTTTAGCGAGATACTTGGTGATTTCAGTCCAACACATTTCAGCATGGATTATTTTGTGATCCTGCATCTTAATGTTTTGTAAAGAGGCTTTTATTCAAAAGTGGGGCAATGTCAACTATACCGAATCTAATAGCAAACCCACAATGCAATTTGTTGCATTCATTTCAAATGCAAATATAGGAGTCCTTCAGGTTTACCTGAAAATGAAATCATTTACTCACCCTCATGTCATTCTGCTTAGAAAAAAAAGGATATTTTGAATGTTTCAGGATGCTCCGTACAAAGTGATAATTTTGATTCAGAAGATTTGGAATATGCAAGTCAAGTGATATGGATTAATTACACACAACTTTTTTTTCAGTTTTTGGGTCTCATTGACTTTCGTAATATGGACAAAAGCAGCTGAAACATTCTTGAAAATATGTTTGTTTGTTTGACGCAAAATTCTGTTTTTAAACCGGTTTGACTTTCTTTCTTCTGTGGAACATTTGAGTGTAATGCTTGGTTGACCATTGACTTCCAAGACATTTCCCAAAATATCTTCTCATATGTTCCACAAAAAAAAAAGAGAGAAAAAAAGAAGAAGGTTTTGAAATGACATGAAGGTGAGTAAATGACAGAATTGCCATTTTTGAGTGAACTATCCCTTTTAGTGAGAGAGCAGCTGTTTTAAATAAGGGATTGTTCTTAGGATTTGGCTCACTTTGTTTTTAGTTCATCATGTAATACACAATTGGTTTTGTTTCCAGCTGGATGGGTGTTTACCTTATTCTGTCATCTGTGAATCTTGCCCAGTGTTCCACTTATTGCAGACATGTGCATAGTGGCGTGATGTATTTTCAGGATCGCCATGTGCCTATAGTGGCTGCTGTTAACCTAGATGCAGACAAATGGGGCTGTTTGTACCATAGATCTGGGCTTTTCACATTCTGTTTTTTTATTTATTTATTTTTTTATCCCAAGTCATTCTTTGTGCTCTCAATAAGGTGGATAGTTTCAGAGACAGTCCCCATAGGCTGTACTCGAGCCCATCATATTGTCTGTTATTGTTCAGTCGGACAGCTGTTTACATTGATCTGCCATTTTCCTTCTAATGAGCAAGGCACATACATATCACGTGCATAATACAGTATATACACAGGTCGAGCTTCATTCTGCTGACATTCTCTCTGCGGGCCCTTCGGCGGTCTGTGTAAAATATTCATGAAGAGTTGCAAGTTCAGTAGAGCCTTTTGTTCTACATCATGACTGACATCTACACCCGAGGCAGACAACGACTCGTTGCCCATGATCTGAAGTGCAATGGGACGTACCGAAGGTACCATCAGAAGGTAGAGAGAGCGCAACAGAGATTTGAGGTTTTTTAGTGATTGGAAAGAGGTTGAAGACAGCTTATTTTCTTCAAAGACGGCTGGTGTTGAATAATGCTCTTTGCATTGAGATGGAGTAATACTTGAAAATGGTTTTCCCAGGCTGTTCCAGTGGTGAAATTACATGTAATGTTATCTCTTACTGTCTCTCCATCCAAGTGATGAATTTTTCGCCTGAGTGCTGAGAGTTGTTGTGGAGTGTTGGTCCAGATCGTTTTATTTTTCCTTGTTGTAACACAAGCCTGTCTGAACTGTGCTACAACTTTACCCATGCATGGATGAAGGCAAACATGGCTTAATAAAATGATCTCTCTCTCTCTCTTTTTTCTCTCATCATCTATATCTTTTTTCCCCTCTTGTTTTTTCTCTGCTGGAAAATCCAGTTTAAGCTGGTTGCTTTGAAACATAGTAGCTGGTTTCTAGGTGATCCAAGCTGGTTATTAAATGGTCTAGGTTTGCCATTAGTTGGTCAAAGCCAGTCAGTGGCTAGTTGACCAGTCTGCATGTTTCAAAATCCAGCTGGTAGCTAATCTCATGCAAACTACAATTCAACTATTCAAATATATACAACTATAATCAACTACACTGAGAAAAAAAAAGTAGGATTTACTAGAAAAAAGCTAGGAAACAATTTTCACTCAGAAATTCTTACATTAAACGGCATGTTTTTAAGTAAAGGCTACACACAATTCTTTGTGGATTTAAATAGAAATTCCCAAGTTAAGTTAATTTGATCTGTTTCAAGTAAATTATGCTCACACTTTGCAAAATCTTCTTAACGGGTTAGTGTGGCAAGGGGGGCGTGGTTCAGCGAAGTCTGCAGCGGGAGAGAGAGGCAGGAGGCGCAGTGAGTGAGTCCCCTGGGCGGGACTTTAGGAGCCGAATAAGGAATCTGACAATTCCCGCCCTGCCCCCGGGGCGGGACTCGAGGAGGGCCGGGCGGACAGGACCTAGGTAAAGGGACAGGTCAAGAGAGAGAAGGAGGTGGAAAAGGGAGAGAAAGAGAAGTGGATGGGAGGGGTTCGCCGACCCCGGGGCACGCCACCATATGGTCCTCCGCGAGATGGATAGCCGACTCCAGCGACGTGGGGCGGTGGCACTGGACCCACTCGGTCGTTCTTCTTGGAAGCCGAGTGATAAATTGTTCCAGTACCACTTGGTCGATGATCATCTCCACGTCGCTTCCGTCAGCCAGCAACCATTTGCGGCAGGAGTCCCGGAGCTGTTGGGCCATCACGAAGGGTCGGAACTTCGCCTAGCTCCAGGGAGCGGAAGCGCTGACGGTGTTGTTCAGGACTCCGGCCGAACCGCTGGATGATGGCCCTCTTCAGGTCATCGAAGACCAGGAGATTCTGCACCGGAAGCTGCTGTGCCGCTACCTGGGACTCCCCGGAGAGCAGTGGGACCAGGCGCATCGGCCACTGGTCCCGCGGGCACCCATAGACTTCCGCCGACTTCTCAAAAAGATCAAGGAACGCCTCTGGGTCGTCCTCAGGCCCCATCTTGTTGAGTGGGGGATGGGCGGGCACAGCTCGTTGGACCATGGCTTCCGGCCGAACCTCCCGGTCCATCCAGCTCCGGAACCTCTCGCGGTCTACCTGCTGGGCTTGGAGGACGGCCTGGAACTGCCTCTCCTGGTCTTGTCGCAGGTCTAGCAGGGCCTGGTGTTGATCATGTTGCATGACCACGAGGGATGTAATCATCTCTGCAAATGGTGCATCGGAGGATGCTGGCATGGCGGCGGCATCCATCTTTCCTCCCGGGTTTCGGCACCAGTGTAACAAAGTTCCTAATGTAGGAGGAAAGGTGACAGGGTCAGCTTTGACTACTGGCTGCTTTTATTCAATTCAAAATAAGAGGTGTGCAGACAGGCACAAAACAGTCCAAAATCAACATCAAGTCACTCCGAATAAACACAACAGAAATCCAGGAGTGTGGCAGCCAGTAGTCCTTCTCTCTCTCGCTCGCTCCTGCTTCTCCTGGCGTTTTATACTCTCTCCACGGCAATTACTGAAACAAGAGACAGGTGTTTGTTATTTGCGCTTAATCCACTCACTCACCGCGCCTCCTGCCTCTCTCTCCCGCTGCAGACTTCGCTGAACCACGCCCCCCTTGCCACAGTTAGTTCACCCAAAAATGAAAATTCTGTCATGGATTACTCACCCTCATGTCATTCCACACCTGTAAGACATTCGTTCATCCGTGGAACACAAATTAAGATATTTTTGATAAAATCTGATGGCTCAGTGTGGCCTCCATTGCCAGCAAGATAATTAACACTTTCAAATGCCCAGAAAGGTACTAAATTTAAAACGGTTAAATTTAAAAGAGACATTTAAAACAGTTCAAATGACTACAGTGGTTCAACCTTAATGTTATAAAGCGACGAGAATACTTTTTGTGTGCCAAAACCCCCCCCCCAAAATAACAACTTTATTCAACAATATCTAGTGATGGGCGATTTCAAAACACTGCTTCATGAAGCTTTGAAGCTTTACGAATCTTTTGTTTTTTTCGAATCAGTGGTTCGGAGCACGTATCAAACTGCCAAAGTCATGTGATTTCAGTAAACGAGGCTTCATTGCGTCACAAGTGTTTCGAAATGTTTCAAAATTTCAATGAAATGTTTCAAATTTCATGTGACTTTGGCAGTTTGATACATGCTCTGAACCACTGATTCGAAAAAACAAAAGATTCGTAAAGCTTCATGAAGCAGTGTTTTGAAATCGGCCATCACTAGATATTGTTGACTAAAGTTGTTATTTTGTTTTTTTGGTGCACAAAAAGTATTCTCGTCACTTCATAACATTAAGGTTGACCCATTGTAGTCACATGAACTGTTTTAAATATGTCTTTAGTAGCTTTCTGGGCATCTGAAAGTGTTCATTATCTTGCTGGCAATGGAGGCCTCACTGAGCCATCGGATTTTATCAAAAATATCTTAATTTGTGTTCTGAAGATGAATGAAGGTCTTACGGGCGTAGAACGACATGAGGGTGAGTAATTAATGACTTCAATGCTAATATGTATCTTATTTAAATTCCTGGGTAATGTTTACTTTTAAGTATTTTTTTAACATTACTACAATTCATTTGTGAAGCATTAATACTGAAAATGTGTTCAATAAAAATATCTGAACATCAGCCAATAATATTGGCAGACATCATTTTACATAAAAAAAAAAAAAAACCTGAATTGTAAATGTATTAAGCTGGTATTGTTTTTGGTCTCCTGATCACTTTTCCTTGATTTTTTTCTCTTTTCCTTCCTGTCTTGATAGTGGGCCAGGTTGTTATTTGCACGTCTTGGGTGCAGAAGGGGAGGGGTTTTCTTAAGCAGGAGAGAAATCACCAGCGCTGGAAAAACTGTAAGGCAGGCTAAAACATTGATTGGTTCTCAGGCTGTTGCCATGGTGGCAGGTCACTCTCCTCATCTTAGCCAAATGGTGTATAACTTGTAGCATCCCAGAATTACACTGTTGTTATGACAACAGACAGGAAGTGATGTATTGTTTTCCCAGTTATATAAAGGCTTTGTTTTCTATAGTTCTCTTGCGAGTAGTAACCAACTTGCAATAATCTCTAGCCTCATTGCCAATATGAGGATACCTCTAGCATTCTGCCACAGAGCTGAAGAGCTATTGTTCTGAAATATGCGTCAGGTTGTAAATAAATAGGACTGGTGTTGCTGGAAATTGCACTTTTATGTTTACATTAATGCATTATTAAAAGCGCTGCCTGACATTTCAGTTGAGCTTTTTAGTCACTGATGAATGTCTCTGTTCATTAATGAAGTGTATTTGTTTCTATCAGATCCACAGTAAATGCCAAAGGGCGAGTTTAAGTGTATGTCAAAGATTTGAGAGATTTTAGTTTGAATTAGACTAATGAATACCCCAGAGTCTAAGTTAAAGTTGAATATATGTAGCAGCTAAATCATTTTTGTTTTCTATGCTTTCAGATTTTTAAGTTGATTAATGTCATTTCAAAGCACTATCAAAGCACGACTAGAGAAAGATTGACGCATCTCTGAAAGTAGCGGAGAGGATATTTTAAAGTTCCTGTACCAATATTCACTTCATTTAAAGTTTTATTAATTGCATTCCAGTAGGGTTTGGTGCATTTTGGGATTGCAATATATTTGCCTGATGTCTGAATCAAATCCGGAGGGAACCAACATATAAATTAACATTTGAGATTCAGACTCTATAAATTATATTACCATCCCAAAAGGCACTAAACCCTACTGGAATCTAATGAAAAAAAAATATATTTTTAAATAAATTGATATTATTTGCCTGATGTCTGAATCGTAGAGGAAACCAACATATAAATTAAACAGGCAGTTTCCTCCTTCAACCATATTGTCGAAATGGACCATTGATGGTGTGAATGAGACTTTTATTGTAGTACATTTTTCTAAAGCAAGCAAAATCTCTCATAGACAAAGAGATGTAGTCTTTTGTGTTTGGATGTTTGATGTAAAATGAAGGACGCGTTCTGTGGAAAATCTTAAATTAATGTTTTGTCAAACATTGATGTTTTCTGTCCTTTGGGCTTGTGCATTAACAAATAATCACCATACGTCTTTGAAGTACACAGTAGCAAATGTTGCACAGTGTGATGCAGTTAAAAGCAATTAAAGCACTGCTGTCAGCCAAAGCAGCGCATACATCCATTGAGATAATATAAAGAATGGTTTAATTTTAGATTAGAATTATAATACTTTGATTATGTGTACTCTTTCAGTTTTTAAAATGTCAGGCAATGCCACTATATATTTTGAAGAATAAAAAAAAAGAGTCTATATGAAGTGAAAATATGACTTGAGGCAAGAGTTGAATAGATTCGGACAGCTGTCTGGCATGAGATTGTCTGATGTTGTCACAAAGAGAATTTTTAAATTTGATCTGGCTATACCATGATCATTTTGACAGGTAGAGTCAAACTGTCTCTGACGCTCATGATTTAATATCTGCACATATTCTTCTTATCTCTTTGAACAGGTGAATTGTTGTGGATGGGAACCTTCTCTGCACCCTTTACCTTCCACATGACCCGACTTTCCCCGTTACCTCGGCTCCCGTGAAGATACGTTACACTCTTTAACACACACTGACAGCATGACGTCCACTGCCCGGATTCTGGCCTTTAAGCTCTCCCCACCCTCTCAGGATGGCAGTCCAGAGCGTCTGTTCAGCTGTGATGAGGACATTGAACGGCGCTATGAGGTGGTCCCATCTGTCGTCTGCTCCATGTGTTGCCTCTTTGGCATCATCTACTGCTTCTTCGGTAGGTTGCAAAGGATGAATGAACTGATTATATTTAGAAGATTGCAGACAGCAGAACAGACTGGTTTGGAGAAATGCAGATTTACATAAGAAGTATTACTCAGACATGACCTGATTGCATGGATATGTTTTTTTTGTCTCGTTATCACAAACATCGTTTCAGCTGTGGTTGTTATAGCTAAATTTAATTCACATAATAACCATCTGAATGTGACAACCAGACAAGGGTGACAAATCTATGTCCCTCTCTATTAGATAAGCTTTATCACTACCACTTGACTGTGAAATTTGCTTTCACTGCCCATTACTTGCTAGGAGAGAGAGAGAGGATCAAGGCCATCTCAGCTGTGACAACAGCAGCATATAGAGTCTCTTCTCTCTGTGGCATTCTGGCCCCAGTGTGACTGTTAAAATGTTAAAAGGTGTTGTTTATTCTTCCTGCACTTCTGGTGGCAATTTGGGCCATTATCAACAGTTCTAAATTGGATAATTTGAAAGCAGATAATCTCTCAGTGAAAAGCACACATTGATCGATTTAAAAGCTACTTTTGTACAGTACTGTAGCAACAAAATGGACATCAATGGCACAGAGCATCAAACACCTTCACTCAGGGCAATTCTGGTGATCCCACTCATATGTTTCCAAACAAAATGTTTATCTCTGGAAAAGCTGTTTCATGTGGAAGCTTGTTTCTGCCATGAAATAAAACAATTTAAAGGATAATTGCGACTTTTTATCTCACAATTCTTGCTTTTTTTTCTTTTTTTTTTCCAGAATTACGCAATATAAACTCTAAATTGCTAGTTATAAAGTCAGAATTGCGGTGTATATAAAATATGACTGACATTATTTCACTCAATTCAGACTTTATAACTCGCTATTGCGAGTTTATATTGTGCAATTCTGAGAAAAAATTGTGAGATAAAAAGGTCACAATTACTATTACTATAAATTTTTTTAACTGCCTATTTTGAGCCATAATTATATATGCACCGATTCAGTGCGCGACCCCTTTAAATCTCGTGCTCCCCCGCCCCCGAGCTCGCTACTGCCTTAACCAGCATAAACAAAGTTCACACAGCTAATATAACCCTCAAAATGGATCTTTACAAAGTGTTCGTCATTCATGCTGTGTGCATGCATCGATTCCTGTGAATATAGTATTTATTTGGATGTTTACATTTGATTCTGAATGAGTTTGAGGCTATGCTCCGTGGCTAAAGCTAACATTACACACTGTTGGAGAGATTTATAAAGAATGAAGTTGTGTTTATGCATTATACAGTCTGCAAGTGTTTAAAAATGAAAATAACGACGGCTCTTGTCTCCGTGAATACAGTAAGAAACGATGGTAACTTTAACCACATTTAACAGTACACTAGCAACATGTTAACGAAACATTTAGAAAGACAATTTACAAATATCACTAAAAATATCATGTTATCATGGATCATGTCAGTTGTTATTATTGCTCCCTCTGCCATTTTTCGCTGTTGTTCTTGCTTGCTTACCTAGTCTGATGATTCAGCTGTGCACATCCAGACGTTCTGCCCTTGTGTAATGCCTTGAACATGAGCTGGCATATGCAAATATTGGGGGCGTACATATTAATGATCCCGACTGTTACGTAAAAGTCGGTGTTATGTTGAGATTCGCCTGTTTTCGGAGGTCTTTTTGAGACTCACTGTATGTCATTTCCATTTACTGAACTCTTGTTATTCAACTATTTATCACAATATTTTTTTTTTCCCCCTTATCATTCAATAATGATATTTAGCCTATCATAGCATTTATTTCATGCCATTAATGGGCAAGGAAATGCATTCCACATGTTTGTTAGACCTTAAGAATGAATGTAAACATAACTTTATTGTTTACAAACTCAACTGAATAAGTTGTTTTATGATTTACAATCTTATAAATACAAACTTATCATCAACAATTTCTAATTAACTTAATTCATAAAACTTTAACAATTTAGTCAATCTTTTAAAATGTATTCAAATGAAAATATAACAACAAAACATTACATTATTTGTTTTACATGTAAGGTGCTATAAGGTGCTGCAGTAAAATAAAATACTGCACAACATGAATGAAAACATGGATGAAAAAAATTTCTTGATATTTCTTTAAAAATATTTTACATTAACAGTAAATTACAAGTACATTTTATTATACAATAGTAATAACATATTAGTTATGTACAATTGTTATATATTATACAAGCGGCAACCTTCCGGTCTCTCTCTTGAACCCAACATGGAAGTGACTTAAACTGCAATTCATCGACTGGCCACTAGAGACATAGACGCCCCCATGTTAAAATGCCCAACTTTACAGCAGAAAAAGATGTTTACAGCCTGGTACAAAAAGTGGTTTTGGTCTATATAGCTAATTTTGCCCTTCATGACAACTGTGAGGGGGGTGAATTATTATTATTTTTTTTATATATATATATATATCTCATCCATTTAAATTATTTTAAGCCTTGAAGTTCTGCAAAATTAAAGGCGTGGTCACTTGAGTGACAGGTAGGTAGATTGCCGCTGCTCTTACTACTAGCTGTTTGTCTACTGTCTCAGCTCTACTCATGTCCCGCCTCTTTGAGTGACACGCTGCCAGGACGACAATGGATGGCTCCGCCCACTTTGGGCTCCAAAAATGCTCTTCAGAAACCTACGGGTGACGTCACGGACACTATGTCCAATGTTTTATATAGTCTATGATATTATACTTTTGTTGTGAAGACTTTTTTGAGTTTCAATGTGTATTTGATGAAAGCCTTTCTCAAAAAAATGGTAAACCTGTAGCATAGACTTTATGGTGTACGTTGACGTGCAAACCGAAAACGACTGTCGCGTTGATTTCTGCTGTGTGATGGGCTATTTGAACTATCCATATTGAGTAAAAATGTCCAGAGCTTATCATTGTTATCAACATATATTTTATTGTAATGCTGTTTTGAGATTGATTTATTTCCAAGCCCTAATATATACTATTACTCTTATTCATTGTCTGATAATATAATTTTCTCTTCCAAAATGATCTCTTTCTTTCCCACCTCCTCCTCCCCTATCCTGCCCTCTTCTCTTGTAGGGTACCGCTGCTTCAAGGCTGTAATGTTCCTCACGGGTCTAATGTTTGGTTCCATCATCATCTTCATGCTCTGCTATAAGGAGAGGGTCATGGATACTCAGCTAAGTGTGGAGGCCAGTGTGGGCATCGGCCTGGGCATCGGCACTTTGTGCGGTTTGGTCACTATGCTGGTCCGCAGCGTGGGACTTTTCATGGTTGGACTTCTCCTGGGTTTACTGGTCGCCCTCGCCTCTCTGGTGGTTCTGGAGGAGTTTTACCACCCGAGGACAGTGTGGCTTCCCCTGGGTGTGCTTCTGGGTTCGGGCATGCTGTTTGCTGTGCTCACATTGCAGTGGCAGCGCTGTTTCACCACCCTCTCCACCGCCGTCTTCGGATCAGCTGTGGTGACTGTGACTGTGGATTATTTTGTCGAGCTCTTTGCTTTGACACGGTATATCTATGAGAGGGTAAAAGTGGATCCACCTCGCCCCGTGTGTTGGTTCACATGGGTGGTCATGGGAGTTTGGCCCGTGCTGGCGCTGCTGGGTGTTCTTATTCAGTGGAAGGTCACGGCTGAAGGATATTCACACACAGAAGGTAAGTCTGGCAAGCATGTGGCAATTATAGTGAAAGGGACAAAACTGTGGCTTAAGCAAAAAGTATACTTGCCTTGTCCGCTTTCCGCTCCGGCTCATGGACAGTCAGTGTGATGTAAATTACGTCATGAGTGCTCAAAAACAATAGTGGATGTACTTCGAAAATGTCCATTTACGCTCATAGTCGATGGAGTATACTTTGAATGACTTGTGTGGTCAATACGTGTGCACTATATGGTACGAAATGCAGAAAATCAAGTATACCTAGGGCTTTAGTGTAACACAGGAGTATCCAGTCCTTCTAGGGAAGGGCTAATGTCCTGCAGAGATTAGCTCCAACCTCCCCAAACACACTTGCCTGGAAGCATCTACAACTGTGTCCGAACTGCCCTCCTACACCCTTATATAGTGCACTATTTGAGAGGACAGCCATTTGTAATGTCATTGCAATAGGAACCAATGCAGATATTCAGGAAAATGAGAGAGCTGCATGGGACACACTAATCAGATCTGAGCAGTTGCGATACACAGTGTTCACAGTATTTCCAAATCCATAGTGGACATTATCGAGTGCACTAATTAAATCCCATAATGCACCACTTTAACAAGTGTAGAGCCGATGTACTCTCTAGAGCAGGGGTTCTCAACTCTGGCCCTCATGGTCCACTTTTCTGCAGAGTTTAGATCCAACCTTAATCAAACACACCTAAACAGGCTAATCAAGGTCTTCAGGCTTACTATAAAGCTTCAGGCAGTTGAGTTTAATCAAGGTTGGAGCTAAGGCTCCGTTCACATTGTCAGTCCAAATCCGATTATTTGTGAATCCAATTGGAATCTAATCTAAATGATTGAGTGTCTACACTGTGTGTCGCAACTGCTCCGATCCGATTTATGTGTCCCATGGCGCTCTTCGTTTTCCAGAATATCTGCATTGGTTTCTATGGCAATGATGTTGCGTTGGTAGGCATACGCCAGAAACATCAATGGATGTTTTCTTATTTACAACATGACAATGTGTAGCTGCCGTGCTGGACTACTGCGTCTTATGAGGCAGCAGCAGAAACTTAGGAGGCTGGTATGAGCAGCTTTACTCCGTTATCTCCATTATATTGTCATTTTCTGCTTGTCGACTGGCACTTTGCAACAACACAACCTTGTTTCTGCAGCAACTTTCAGCATGTTTCCTATTACAATGTCTGAAGTTTGTTTTACGTGGTGTGAGAAAGTCACATAAACCATGCGAAATCCAATCAGAGCACTCGGACTGAAACGGATTTCCAGAAATGCGTTTTGAATAGGATTTCAAACCACATATGAATGTAGCTTGAAATGGATTTGTAAAAATTGCATTTCATGTGAATTCACACTTAAATCTGATTTGATTTCAAACGGATTTGCACAAAAATTGGATTTGGACTAACAGTCTGAACGAGGCTTTTACTTTTCAGGAAAGTGGACCTCGAGGGCCAGAGTTTAGTACCCCTGCTCTAGAGAATACTCATGCATTGTGAGGGTCACGCCGAATGAACTTGTGATTTTGTCCACAGCATGCACTCAGTCTCCAAATTCGCTAACTTGTTTTTACTACTCCACTAGTCCACTTGAAGGAGTGAATGTAGGGATTTGTGAATGAGGGTATTGAGGCCGATTCTGGATACAGCCTAGTAATCCTGAAGACCTTGATTAGCTGGTTCAGCCGTGTTTGATTAGGATTGAAGCTAAACTCTGCAGGATAGTGTCACTTCAGGAGCAAGATTGGACAGTAACATTACCATTAGTTCCTATAAAGAAAGAGTTCACTCTGTCATTGTTTTTGTACATATTATGAAAGTCAGTGGGGTCCAAAACCTTCAAGCTCCAAAAAATGAACACAAGTTTAAATTTCGATCTTTCTGTCGGAAAACTTGGAATATACCAGTCGAGAAATGGATTAACTTCATGCTACCTTTTACGTTTGCTTTTTGGATCTTGAAAGGTTTGGAGATTGATTTTCATAATATGAACAGAAGAATCTGAAACATTCGGAATGTCTTCTTTTATGCTCTGCAGCCATATGAGTTTGGAACGGTTCATTCTATCATTTTAACTGGACGTCCCTCTGTGGACTTCATTAAAACAAGGTGTCTTTCTGAAATTCCCCCCTTGGGTATCCTGGGAGTTTAGGGGTGATGAGGTTTTTGGTGGTTATCTATTTATGGATGTCCTAGTTAATTACGTGCAGTGGTAGTGATCCAATACAATACAAGCTCCAATAGAGTCTCAGCGTGACTCAATGGGAAGCCCTGACCTGAAATCCTTGAATGGGGACTTTTAAACCGCTTCATCACTGTCTTGTAGAAAGCAACCACCAACATCTTCAGCACAGCAAGAGAGTATGCATGAAATTTCCAAGGGTAGAAGTCACACTCTCTATGACTGATAAGACCACACAGAATTGTGTAGTTGAACGTGAAGTAAGATATTGCCAGACATCGACAGGACCTTGAATATTTCTCTATTAAACATACATATTTACTTCTTCTTGTCAGCGCAAGGCTAAACAAAACGTTATGCTTAGATTCAGAATTAAACCGCGCACTGGGAAAACGGGCAGCGTGAACTGCGCTGGGGGTGGTTGCCATGGATACAAGCTGGGTCCTTGTTTGTTGGATTGGGGGAGGGGGCTGTGATGAGGAAGGGGCAGAAGAATAGAGACGAGAGTGGGAGGAGTGTTTTCTGAGGGGGAGAGCGAGAAAGAAAGATCATTACATGAATTCCCTGACAGATGGGCCACGAAGCTGTTGAGGCACAACAGAGTGACTGAATGGGCAGAAATAATCCGTCTGTTTTTAATAATGACAGAGAACAGAATGTCGATTTAGCCCTGTGCAGAGCAGAATGTGTCAAAACACTCAACGGTTTGTTTAGCAGCTTGGCTTTGGACCACTGTTTGAGAAACCGAGCCAGTGCACACAGCATAGTGTCTTTATGGCTTAGAATAACGCCTCTGTTTTGCAAGTTGTGACCTGATGTGCTAAAGCCATATAAGAACATTTCTTAAAAAGCTTCCTTTTTCTTTCTTCCTAAAGTCTTCATCAGTCACCAGCAGAGACGAGTGCAGTTAATGCGAATTCGTCAGAAGGAAGAGAGAAGGGAATGCACAAAGAAAAAGAAGAAAAAGCCACAGAAACAGCCGCCACAGCAACAGAAGTACCACCATCCCCCTCAGACCAACCCTCATCCCCCCAACCCTCCACCCAAACTCCAGCATCCAGAGCCCACCCACCGCCGGAAACCCAACACCATTCGCCGCTTCGATGGAGACGTACTTTCTCCGGTAGGTATTTGTCTGTCTTGCCGCCAATCCATCTGCCAGTTCACATTATCTAGAAATCAGAACCTGACATGTGAATCTCTATGCTTATCTTTTCAATTTATCAGAGATCGCTTACACGTTCACTCTCTTTTTTAGAGTTACATCCAGAACTTCCGTGACAGACGTACGGACAGGAGGGGCTACTCTCATGGCAGGTTGATCGGCGGCTCACATGTTGTAGATTTGGACTATGACTATGGCTCCCAAGTGCCCCTAACAGCCCATACAGGCCCCGCAGTGAGAGGTTGATCTTCTACTGGATCAGAAATTGCACTGACCGAACCATTCCGAGAACTTTTGCGGCCGTATCAAATCAAGAGCATGTGGTTACAATGGCTGACGGGATTTTCATTCCCGAATCAATTTGCTGTATTCCCATGTTTGTTTGTTTTTTTTTTAAATAAAATGCCAGAAAAGTTGCAGCAAATGGATCGTTTACCTACAAAACAATGTGTAACCACAGTAAGGCTCTGTTCTCTTGCAATTAACTCCATTTTATATTGCTGAAGATGGTTGTGGTATGTGTGTCTGCTCCTCCGAGGCTCTTCTTCCCATAATTAGGCTGCTGTTTCACTCCGTCCGAGAAGAATGGTCTCATTACCACTGCAGCCATTTCAAAAGAGATCCATTACGGGACCAAATACAGCCTTGGCTTTTAAGAGACTAAACTGTCATAAAACATGCACGGGTTCTACCAGACAGACTATATGAATATCCAGTTTACAGATTTAAACTTCAGTCCTTCTGTTTGTTTCTGACTTTTTAAAGATGTTTCAGATAACATTATGTTTACAGTACGGGCAGGGAAGTGTGTATCGTTTTATAACCGTTTCAAATGGCTTTATCTGCTCTGTGTCAGGGCCTACACGAATTCTGTCAAACTGTGTATGGTGAACACAATCTCTGTTCAATCTGAGCCGATTGCACAAGCATATACTGAAATGTTCTGTGCGTTTATTGTTGTTAGCCAATGCATGTGGGGAAAGTGCCATCATTATTCCTGATATACATGTTTTTAGTTGTTATATCCATTTAAGGCTAAAGTATCTAGAGACTGTTTAATTTGCTTCCAGTTAAATCTCAGGGGCGGTGGATTCGAGAGAAGCCCTAACGATGTAACTGTGAACACTAAGGGGTTTTGCGTGGATGATTTAAAAGTGTCCTTGTCTTTTATGAGAGAGTTTTGAAAGGGATTAAAGAAAGATGCCCTAGAAGAGTGGAAGAGATTTACAATGGTGGACTTCTCAGAAAAAGATTGTGTATTTCTGAGTGTGTATAAAGCTTGAAAAGGAGAGATATAGACAGAGTGTGTCTGTATTTGGTGTGTATATGCAGAGGGTGGTGTATGTGTGTGAACACATTTGTCATACTGTGAGTCTGCAACAGGATTAAAAGGTTAGTTCACCCAAAATTGAAAATTCTGTCATTAATTATTCACCCTCATTTCGTTCCACACCCGTAAGACCTTCGTTCATCTTCGGAATACAGAAGAGATCTTTTTGATGAAATCTGAGAGCTCTCTGACTGATATGTCTGTGATTGGCTACAATGATCAACGCACGGGAGCTTTTGAAAGCACACAGAAGTGTTTGAATTTGGACTGGTCCGCGATAGACGCCTGCTTTCAAACACTCCTGTGTGTATCTGTGTAAGTGCTCAGTGAAGAGCGTCATTGTTGACTATTTACAACATGTTTTTGAAGCATTGATCATTGAAGCCAATCACAGACATGTCCGATGAGCGCGTCAACGCGATGACCAATCAGAGGTGTTTACGAATCTACTCAACAGCGATCAAAGCGTCACATTTTTAGTACCAACTTGGTACCGAAGACGGTACTTTTGACAACTCTACTATACAACTTAAACAGTGTAGGAGACTAACGGGAGAGACGAAATTGTTGAATAAAGTCGATATTTTTTTGTTTTTGCATACATTCATAACATTAAGGTTGAACCACTGCAGTCACGTGGACTATTTTAACAATGTCTTTACTACCTTTCTGGGCCTTGAAATTGGCTATGACAGTGCTGTGTATAGAGAGGTCAGGAGCTCTCGGATTTCTTCAAAAATATCTTAATTTGTGTTCCAAAGATGAAGGTCTTACATGTTTGAAACGACATGAGGGTGAGTAATTAATGACAGAATTTTCATGTTTGGGTGAACTAACCTTTTAAGTCTCAATTTCTGCTTTACCTTTATATATGGATGCAGGGTGATTTCACACCCAGTTTCTCCTCCATGTTTATCAGGGCTGTGGGAGCAATGAAGAGTCAAAGTCTAATCTTTTCCTCACTCTGATGTAGTGAAAGGGCTCAAAGGCTTAAATTCCTCTGTGTTTACCGTCTCTTTTAAAGTGACAGCATGGCTCTCTTGTAAATTTTGTACATTGTCTTAATGTATATATGCTTATGTGTGATTCTGTATTATTGCTAGTGCTTTGATTAATTTTTTTTTTTCTAATTTTCAGTGGTTACATCTGTGTGCTGAAGAATTGTCTTTTTGAATTGTCTCATTGATAGTCATTTGTAATAATTTATTTCTAATTTATTAGATGACGACTTCAAGTGGAGCTCTGTGTGTAATTAAATTGATGTTGACCATTATTATTATTATTATTATTCCTAAGCAAGCATGTATTTGTACAGTACTGATAACCATAAATGTTGTGCTCCTGAAGTCAAGTACACACGTGTATGTGTCCATTTCTCTCTTAACACTCTGCTGTTTAAAGGGATAGTTCACCCAAAAATAAAAATTTGATGTTTATCTGCTTACCCCCAGCGCATCCAAGATGTAGGTGTCTTTGTTTCTTCAGTGGAACACAAATGATGATTTTTAACTGCAACCGCTGCCGTCTGTCAGTGGTATAATGCAAGTCAGCGGGAACTTGGACTATAAGAGTAAATAAATATGACAGACAAATCCAAATTAAACCCTGCGGCTCGTGACGACACATTGATGTCTTAAGACACGAAACGATCGGTTTGTGTAAGAAACCGAACAGTATTTATATAATTTTTTACCTCTAATACACCACTATGTCCAACTGCATTCATCACTCGATTCGTTTGGTCTGATCGCGCTCTGACAACGGCAGTGATGTCTTGCACTCATTGAAGTATATGCGCGAGACGTCACTGCCGCTGTCAGAGCGCGATCAAAGACAAAAACAAAGACACCTACATCTTGGATGCGCTGGGGGTAAGCAGATAAACATCAAATTTTCATTTTTGGGTGAACTATCCCTTTAAGGAAGTTGGCAGATAGATGGCAAAGAACGCAGTGGTAGATGCCTTTGAGGCATAGTAAGGGTGAAACATATTAAATTGTGCGAACTAGTTACTGGCGGGTATGCGCCAGCAATAAAGACAAAACATGCTCAAGTAGGTCTGTGATGCAAAACACAATTTTCCATTTTTGAAATAAATCTATCCCTGCAGGGGTAGAATTCATTTACACAGAGGAAAATGAAAAATCACTTTAAAATGGATTACTGTTGTCATCTTATTATTTTAGTTGCAAATTGATGGAAAAAGCTTCAGATGTGATTTCAGCTGAGTGGTTTCATTTAATCTATTTGAGATGTCTCGAATTGCAATTTCTCAAGATACAGAAATACTCACTTGTCTTTTATTTGATTCACATCTTATCAGCTGTTGCATAGTTTTAACTAGTAAATTATTCAAACATGACATTTAAATATCTCCTTGCTTTTCTGCAATGGTTGCTTTCATCTTTTAGAAGGTAAAATAGCAGTCTGGTTTATGTCGACTGAGTCTCAGACAGAGAGGCTGAGCTGGTAACGCTTCTCTTTCATTTATGACTGCGTGTTCAGAATACATGCTTTCTGTGGTGGTCTAGATTCTCTTGATTAGAAGACGCTAGATTTAGCGTGATTATATGCTCCCAATTATAGCTGTTTTGTACTTTAAAGATCTCTGTGTGACATTTGAGAATCTTCAATCCAATGACTAACAAACATTTTTCTAATCTGGTGATAAGAAAAGACTGCAAATACTGATTCATGTCTGCATCTTTGTGGTCCTTTGTGCCATATTACATCAACCAAACTTAAATTGAATTAGGTTGTTGTTGTTTTAATATATAAATCTCTCCGTATAAATTCACACTTCGCAGATAAAAGACTCAACCTGAAAGTAACATTGCTGTAATGTTTCTTTAAAAAAAATGATCAATTTGTGTATACAAAATGGTTTTGATTTTCCCATCCTAGCAGCATTCCCCTCTCTTTTCATTTTTATTTTCAACCTACCTTGCACCGACACAGAAACAGACATGCAAGCTGAAACAACACATAGCCCTGGAGGTTTTTAAAGGTCAGAGTTAATGCTAATAAAAGAGTCTCATTAAGGTTATGATGATGTGTTCAGCCTGTCAGTATAAAGTGAGGTAACTGTAAGGTGAGAGAGTGAAGGTTGTTGTGAGTCGCAGTGTTGGGAAGGTTACTTTGGAAATTAAATGGGTTACAGATTACAAGTTACCCTATTTTAAATGTAATAGTAGTGTAACTATTTCAATTACTTTATTAAAGTTATGTAACTGATTACTTTTTGATTTATTTTCTAAATTTCTAATGAATGTTTTCAACTGTTTTCAACCACCACAAAATCAGACTTTGGCTCCTCTTTTTACTCTGTAATTGTTAACATTTTCATAAGTAATTGTAATTTAATGACACATTTATCCTGAGCAACTGTAACGGATTACATTTACATTTATTAGGGCCCAAGCGAAAATTCGCGCAGGGCCCTCTTGTTTTTCTAAGGATTATTATTATTAGGGCCCAAGCGAAAATTCGCGCAGGGCCCTCTTGTTTTTCTAAGGATTATTAGGGCCCAAGCGAAAATTCGCGCAGGGCCCTCTTGTTTTTCTAAGGATTATTATTATTTTTTTTTTTTTTTTTTTTTTTTTTTTTTTTTTTTTTTTTTTTTTCCGTCTTCCGGGGCTTTTTGGGGGCCTTAACATGCTCAAAAACTCTTGAAAATTGGCACACACATTGGAATCCGCGGCCATTAGGACGCCGGAGAGGCTGGTACCCGGGCGTGGCAGGGGGGCTCGACAGCGCCCCCTTGAAAAAAGTCTGAAAATTTGGTCCATATATTAAACACGCTTGCACGTATTAGTATGAAACTCAGTACACATATAGACCTCATCGGGCCGAACAACTTTCGTGCTCTAAGTTAAACACCACGCCAACAGGAAGTCAGCTATTAAGGGTTGTTTGAAAAACGCATGCTCTGGAATTTGATATACTCCTCCTAGACGATTAATCCGATCGCCACCAAACTCGGTCAGCATGAAGTCAAGACACTGATGATTAAAAATTGCCAGGGGATTTTTGATATCTCGAACGGTTTGTCCGTGGCGAGGCAACGAATTTATGGCGAGAAAAAGGAAACAGGAAATGTGTTATAACGTCTGCATACATATATTGATCTTTATGAAACTTCACAAGTGTGTTCGTTATAGGAGTCTGATCACATGTATGTGACTATTGTGAGTCAAAGTTATAGCGCCACCAACTGGCAGCAGGAAGTGTATCACTTTTTGAAATGTTTTGAGATCACCCTCTTATTTTTACCTGATTTGCTTCAAACTTCATCAGTGTAATGTCAATACACAGCAGATGTAGACCTATGACAGGATTTTTGATATTTGAAATATTGTTGCCATGGCAACAGGTCAAACTGTAATAATATTCTTGAGTGTTTTTGAGGCTCTTAACATGCTTCAAATTGCATGAAACTCGACACACACATCAATATTGTCAACCAGTAGACATGGACAAAGCCATAGAAATGGGCGTGGTGGAGGGGCTCAGTAGCGCCACCTTTTGACAAAAGTGGGGGGGTTTGTTTTTCCTACAGTCACCAAACTCGGTACACATATTGTTCTCATCAAGCCGGACAATTTTCTAATTTACATTCATTAGCTCCGACCAACAGGAAGTCAGCTATTTTGGTTTGAATGTTAATTTTTTGAAAAAACAGGCTATGAATTTTATACTACTACTCCTACAGGGTTTATCCAATTTACACCAAGCTTTTTTTAACTTGTTGCTAACACATTGAAGTTGTTTAATTGCAAACGGATTTTGGATATCTCAAACGGTTTGGCCGTGGCGAGGCAACGAATTTATGGCAAGAAAAGGGAAACAAAGTGTTATAACTTCTGCATACATTAATTGATTTTGATGAAACTTCGGCTTAGTCTTCGTTGTACAAGGCTGATCACATGGATGTGACTATTGTGATTCAAAGTCATAGCGCCACCAACTGGAAGCAGAAAATGTGTCACTTTCAGCATACATTGAGATCACCCTCTTATTTTTACCTGATTTGCTTCAAAATTCATCAGAATAATGTTAAAACTTGGCACATGTAATCCTTTGAAAATGGGCAGGGAGGAGGGGCTCTATAGCGGCACCTTGTAGTGCAGTAAATGTGGAGTGAATTTGACATAGTCCTTTGATGTTTAACCGTTTTAAGTGCCTATTGCCCGCTGTGCACAGTTGCCCTGAAGCCACCGGGGTGGCGGTGCCACCGGGCTTGGGCCCGCCATCGCTGCTCGCAGCTATATTTAGGGCCCAAGCGAAATTCGCGCAGGCCCTCTTTTTTTAAGGATTTTTTTTTTTTTTTTTTTTTTTTTTTTTTTTTTTTTTTTTTTCCGTCTTCCGGGGCTTTTTGGGGGCCTTAACATGCTCAAAAACTCTTGAAAATTGGCACACACATTGGAATCCGCGGCCATTAGGACGCCGGAGAGGCTGGTACCCGGGCGTGGCAGGGGGGCTCGACAGCGCCCCCTTGAAAAAAGTCTGAAAATTTGGTCCATATATTAAACACGCTTGCACGTATTAGTATGAAACTCAGTACACATATAGACCTCATCGGGCCGAACAACTTTCGTGCTCTAAGTTAAACACCACGCCAACAGGAAGTCAGCTATTAAGGGTTGTTTGAAAAACGCATGCTCTGGAATTTGATATACTCCTCCTAGACGATTAATCCGATCGCCACCAAACTCGGTCAGCATGAAGTCAAGACACTGATGATTAAAAATTGCCAGGGGATTTTTGATATCTCGAACGGTTTGGCCGTGGCGAGGCAACGAATTTATGGCGAGAAAAAGGAAACAGGAAATGTGTTATAACGTCTGCATACATATATTGATCTTTATGAAACTTCACGAGTGTGTTCGTTATAGGAGTCTGATCACATGGATGTGACTATTGTGAGTCAAAGTTATAGCGCCACCAACTGGCAGCAGGAAGTGTATCACTTTTTGAAATGTTTTGAGATCACCCTCTTATTTTTACCTGATTTGCTTCAAACTTCATCAGTGTAATGTCAATACACAGCAGATGTAGACCTATGACAGGATTTTTGATATTTGAAATATTGTTGCCATGGCAACAGGTCAAACTGTAATAATATTCTTGAGTGTTTTTGAGGCTCTTAACATGCTTCAAATTGCATGAAACTCGACACACACATCAATATTGTCAACCAGTAGACATGGACAAAGCCATAGAAATGGGCGTGGTGGAGGGGCTCAGTAGCGCCACCTTTTGACAAAAGTGGGGGGGTTAGTTTTTCCTACAATCACCAAACTCGGTACACATATTGTTCTCATCAAGCCGGACAATTTTCTAATTTACATTCATTAGCTCCGACCAACAGGAAGTCAGCTATTTTGGTTTGAATGTTAATTTTTGAAAAAACAGGCTATGAATTTTATACTACTGCTCCTACAGGGTTTATCCAATTTACACCAAACTTTTTTTAACTTGTTGCTAACACATTGAAGTTGTTTAATTGCAAACGGATTTTGGATATCTCAAACGGTTTGGCCGTGGCGAGGCAACGAATTTATGGCAAGAAAAGGGAAACAAAGTGTTATAACTTCTGCATACATTAATTGATTTTGATGAAACTTCGGCTTAGTCTTCGTTGTACAAGGCTGATCACATGGATGTGACTATTGTGATTCAAAGTAATAGCGCCACCAACTGGAAGCAGAAAATGTGTCACTTTCAGCATACATTGAGATCACCCTCTTATTTTTACCTGATTTGCTTCAAAATTCATCAGAATAATGTTAAAACTTTGGCACATGTAATCCTTTGAAAATGGGCAGGGAGGAGGGGCTCTATAGTGGCACCTTGTAGTGCAGTAAATGTGGAGTGAATTTGACATAGTCCTTTGATGTTTAACCGTTTTAAGTGCCTATTGCCCGCTGTGCACAGTTGCCCTGAAGCCACCGGGGTGGCGGTGCCACCGGGCTTGGGCCCGCCATCGCTGCTCGCAGCTATATTTATTTTTTTTTTTTTTTTTTTTTTTTTTTTTTTTTTTTCCGTCTTCCGGGGCTTTTTGGGGGCCTTAACATGCTCAAAAACTCTTGAAAATTGGCACACACATTGGAATCCGCGGCCATTAGGACGCCGGAGAGGCTGGTACCCGCGTGGCAGGGGGGCTCGACAGCGCCCCCTTGAAAAAGTCTGAAAATTTGGTCCATATATTAAACACGCTTGCACGTATTAGTATGAAACTCAGTACACATATAGACCTCATCGGGCCGAACAACTTTCGTGCTCTAAGTTAAACACCACGCCAACAGGAAGTCAGCTATTAAGGGTTGTTTGAAAAACGCATGCTCTGGAATTTGATATACTCCTCCTAGACGATTAATCCGATCCGCCACCAAACTCGGTCAGCATGAAGTCAAGACACTGATGATTAAAAATTGCCAGGGGATTTTTGATATCTCGAACGGTTTGGCCGTGGCGAGGCAACGAATTTATGGCGAGAAAAAGGAAACAGGAAA